>NC_056455.1:4047500-4347500 GCF_018296145.1 Oncorhynchus tshawytscha
TTTTACAAGATGTACTACGTATATTAAGTTATTCAATACACGTTCAAACCTTAACCTGTGCGTGCAGTTGCATGGCAGAGAGGTAAAGGGGTAGAAAAGGAGGGATGGGAGAGGTGTGTTAAGAAGAGGGGTATCAGGTAAACTCAGTGTACAATCTGGAGGCGAAAGAAACGCACACCTATTTAGGCGAGGTGCTGGCTAGCGGAGTAGAACGCTTGAAAAATTAAAGGAGAGCCGCACACTCTAGGAGCTCAGATGCAATAATTGAATAACCTGATAACCAACGTTTCGACAGACAAGCTGTCTTCATCAGGTTGTAATGACAAACACTGCGGGGTGACTAGCTTATATAGTGTCAAAGGACACACACAGGTGCCTGTAATCATGACCGGGTGTGGCCTGATATCGTTGGTTAATTCTCATATATTAAAAAAGCATACAAAAAACATAAATGGATAGCATACGCTCATAGATACCATTTGGCTACATAAGCCTACAAACATTTACAATAGGCGAAATCACAATAATCACAAGAATGGCTTCAGATCAAAGTCTACGTTGAGACCGAAGGGAGTAAGGGTCTTTAAATTAAAGATTTAGGTAGCCTCTCGTTTTAACAATCATTTGTCGAGGTCACCCCCTCTCCTAGGGAGGGTGACATGTTCGATGCCAATACAACGTAGAGACGAAATCGAGTGGTTTTCTTCCAAAAAGTGGGTCGCAACTAGGTAAGTCGAGTTTTTGCACCTAATGATGCTCCGAGATACGTACTTTTAATTCGCACTTTGTTTTACCCAGATCATTTTTACCACAAGGACAAGTTATAAGATAAATAACTGTCTAAGTGGAGCCCGTGATAACTCCTTTGATTGGGATCTGTTTCCCTTTTTGGTGGTGTTTAAAGGATCTACATTTATAAGTGCCATTGCATTGAGCACAGCCATTGCACTTGTAGTTTCCATCCAGTAGGGGAGTAAATAGACGTTGTGCAGGGATATCTTGGGGTGGTAAAATCAGAGTTTAGATATTGATCGCTGAGATTTCAGCCCCGCGAGAATACGACCAAGGGAGGGTCCTAAAACACATTACCGATACTATCATCGGATCTTTGAATGTGCCAATGTTTATGAACGATTGTTCAGAGCACTTTGAATAATGGGTAGTTAGAACGCAAGAATGAGTCTTTTTGCAAGACTGACCTTGAAAAAGGTCATGTCTCGTTTTGTTTTGAATTTTCTCAATGGCAGTATTAATCTGGCCATTTTTGTACCCCCTCTCCTTGAATCTGCTTTGCGTCTCAGCCATATTTCTGTTGAAATCTGATTGTTGTTTTTTCAAGGGAAGTGGGTGACAACTGTCAGCCCTCAACAAACTGTTAGGATCAGTAGGTTTCCTGTAAAGATCAGTGTATAGAACATTATCTTCACACAAGATCAGAAGATCAAGGAAACTGATTATTTATGATGTGTATCAGATTGCATAGTAAATCTCAGATGCTCAGGACAGGAGTTAAGAAAAGCATGGAACACCTGGAGCTGTTTTGTATCACCCCTCCATAGAGCAAAAATATCATCAATATACTGTTTCCAAATAATAATGTTAGGCTAGAAAACATTTTTGAGAGGATTGAAAATGGACTGTTTCTCCATGTAACCCACATACAAATGAGCATAGTTGGGAGCCATGGTGGATCCCATAGCAGTACCCTTCGTCTGAATAAAGAAATACTTTAGAAACATGAAGTAGTTGTGTGTGAGTACTATTTCAGCCAATGTTATAATGGATGCACTGGAAGGTAGTTCATTAGGGTCACGTTGCAGAAGAAAATGTTCCATAGCTTCAATAACGCCCTCGTGTGGAATATTTGTGTATAACGACTCAACATCAAAAGCAACTAACAAAGTATTCTCAGGGAGGGTCAAGAGATTCAATAATAGAGATCATACTGCTGGTGTCCTTTAATAAAGGCTGACGTATCGGATTGCAAATCAAGCAAAGCTTGTGTTTCATCCTTAGGTAAATTATGGAAAGATATGTTTGTTCTTAAGGAGATGAACAAGATCATTTTTCAACGAGTCTACAATATGTCTCAATAGAGTGATTGCGATTGGCTGGAGTAATAAAATAACTTACTTCTAAATGGAGTCGGAGTATGTGCAGGTGAGCAACCTACATTATCAGTAGAAATATCACGATTAGGGGAGCTAAAGTATTCCCTTTAAATGGATGTTTCTTTAAAAAAACTACCTTAACATCAAAATCGTTGCACTGAGTTGTAAGGCACAAAATATAACCCTTTATTAAGCAAGGAGACATGGGCAGGGCTCAATAGCTTGCTTGATAAATTAAAGGGATCGTGTGTCTCTGCCTCTGGTAGTCGTTTCTTCTTACCCCGTCTGGTGCGGCATCTCGTCTGTGCGCGTGCCCGCGGACACCTGATTAGTACATTATTATTAGGTTAAAAGGTTATTATTGAATTATTATTAGATATTAGGTTATTAAAGTATTGCATCTGAACTCATAGAGCGTGCGGCTCTCATTGATTTTTTCAAAGCTTGAAAGTTACCGTGTCAAAAAGAAAATTCAATTAAAGCATTTTTTTTAACAACAAAATATCCGTTTTTTGACATTTTGGTTATAAAATTTAGGTCAAGTTATTATTCTGTCGTCCTAACCCATAACTACAGTTGAAGTCAGAAGTTTACATACAGTTTAGCCAAACTCAGTTTTTCACAATACCTGATATTTAATCTGAGTAAAACTTCCCTGTCATAGGTCAGTTAAGAAAACCACTTCATTTTAAGAATGTGAAATGTCAGAATAATAGTAGAGAATTATTTATTTCAGCTTTTATTTCTTTCATCACATTCCCAGTGGGTCAGCAGTTTACATACACCCAATTAGTATTTTAAAGCATTGCCTGGGAAGAAATGTTTTGGGTAGCCTTCCACAAGCTTCCCACAATAAGTTGGGTGAATTTTGGCCCATTCCTCTCGACAGAGCTGGTGTAACTGAGTCAGGTTTGTCTTGAGATGTTGTTTCAATATATCCACATAATTTTCCTGCCTCATGATAACATCTATTTTGTGAAGTGCACCAGTCCCTCCTGCAGCAATGCACCCCCACAACATGATGCTGCCACCCCCGTGCTTCACGGTTGGGATGGTGTTCTTCGGCTTGCAAGTCTCACACTTTTTAACGGCGGTTTTGGAGCAGTGGCTTCTTTTTAGCTGAGCGTCCTTTCAGGTTATGTCGAAATAGGGCTCGTTATAATAGGGATATAGATACTTTTGTACTTGTTTCCTCCAGCATCTTCACAAGGTCTTTTGCTGTTGTTCTGGTATTGATTTGCACCTTTCGCAACAAAGTATGTTCATCTCTAGGAGACAGAACGTGTCTCCTTCCTGAGCGGTATGACGGTTGCATCGTCCCATGGTTTTTATACTTGCGTACTATTGTTTGTACAGATTAAAGTTTTATCCGAGTTCTTGGCTGATTTCTTTTGATTTTCCCATGATGTCAAGCAAAGAGGCACTGAGTTTGAAGGTAGGCCTTGAAATACATCCACAGGTACACCTCCTATTGACTCAAACTTTGTCAATTAACCTATCAGAAGCATCTAAAGCCATGACATAATTTTCTGGAATTTTCCATGCTTTTTAAAGGCACAGCCAGCTTAGTGTATGTAAACATCTGACCCACTGGAATTGTGATATAGTTCATTATAAGTGAAAAAATGTGTTTGTAAACAATTGTTGAAAAAATGACTTGTGTCATGCACAAAATAGATGTCTTAACCGATTTGCCAAAACTATAGTTTGTTAACAAGAAATTTGTGGAGTGGTTAAAAAATGAATTGTAATGACTCCAACCTAAGTGTGTGTGGGGGGGGGGGGTGTTGGCCAAGGTATGTCACTCCTAATGCAAAATATTTATTGAACTCAAACTTTACATATACTATGTCAAACATTCACTTAAAAGCAAATTGCAACATGCTAATGTAAAAACATTCAGTTCTAAGATTTTGGTCAAGCTTTTCTTATCATCTGCCTGTTTCTTGACTGCGTGCTGCAGTCGGTGGATTTAAGTGCCTGTATGTGTACGTGCGCAAGACTACTTCCCTCCATTCATATTCTGCATTGTTTGAGATCAGAGAAATAACTTTTGGGATTTGATTGCATGCTGCTTTCTTGAACTCTTCTCCACTTTGGACCCTTTATCTTGGTTGATCTTGAATAGGCACCTGCGTTGGATGAAATCACATAAATAATGTCCTTCTATACTTGTGTGGCCGCCATTCTTAATCACTAGCAGCGGTCCTCTACCCCTTCAGATACAATCATTTTGATTTGTTGACTAACAAAAATGAACCTGTAAAAATCAATTCATTGAATTGAAAGGGGCTACATGTAGGATGTTTGCAATGTGATATTAGAACATGTCTATGATACAGTTAAAGTAACAGAGGAACGATAATGTTTCACAATGTATTTTCACCAGAAAGTATATTGGGTACATAGAAAGTGTATCCTGAAATGTTACATTTCTATTTGCCAAAAAGGGACTGGTGTGGTTCTGTTTTGAAATTGAAAGTTGTAGTTAACAGTAAGGCATCATAGATGCCAACACCAGACTAAAGATAGTTATAATGTGTGCAAAGAAAATAATGTCTTTTGCAATATAATTGCAATGTAATGTTACTTGCCACTTTCCCAAGTGCTACAACAAAATCCTGGAAGAACTATAAAAGTCAGTCACTTCAAATGAAATTGTAGTGGGTAATAAGGGATGAATTCATACCTCTGCAGGAACTCCAATGTTGCTGCCAGGCCAGAGGCGTAATTTATGTTAAAGCATTAATACAAACATCATTACCAGGGCATCGTTGCAAGTAGGAATGCCATTTAGGACGATCTGGTCCACAGAAACGGTGAAGTTTTCAGCAGTCAGAGGATAACTCCTTATGGTAATAACAGGCAAGGGGTGAAATGTTTTACCACTGTTTATCTTCCATTCAAACTCTTCCTCTCTTTACCCATCTCTCTCATTACCTCCTGCAACCTCACCCACTTCATCCTCTTTTATTCCTGCTCTATCCTTCTCCCTCAAACTCCTGTTCTATCTCCCTCTCACACACCCACACAGATCTGACACATTGTTACCCAAGCGGAAAAAAGCTGTGTACTTGTATTATTTTGGAACCACTTAAGTTGTACATTAGAACACTATATAGTACTTAAATCATAGTTAAATTATATTTAAATAATAATAAGTGGTGATGGGAATTTTTTTTTTTTAAACAAGCTCTGATGCAGTTCAGTTTTCAAAGAGCTACCAATTAAATCCAGTAAACCAGAAGCTTGTTGTCAAAGTAACAACACCACGTGCCTAATGACGTTCAAAGCTTCTGACCTCACACAACAACCTGACAGGAGTCGGACTCCTCTGCTCCTATTCATCAGTATAGCTTCTGTTAAATCTCCTTTTTGTTCCTTAGAGTGCATATTGATTTACTGTTTATTTTAGTTCCCTTAATGGTCAGAGAGATAAGTTGACTTGTTTGTTTGGAAATTAAAACGCCTTGTTTATTTCATTTAAAACACTTGAAATTGCCCTTAGTTCTTTTTGTCTCGTTCCTGTCCCACTTGTTCTGCTTTATTATTATGCAGGACCGGTCACAATACTTTAAATACAGGATTACAAATAGCATTTTGGTACACTTAAAATAAGCTATTAGTTTAAATTAGGAATATATATTAAGCATATTAAAATGCTATTTCCAATCCTGAATTCTATGTATACGAAAGTATAAAAAATTATTAGTTTTATTTTTAACACACTTACATATAATGATTACTTTTAATACTATTCAGTGTACTAAAATAAAACTTATGTGGTTCCAAAAGAATACACTTTAGGAAAACCACTGATTTCGCTTGGGTATGTAAAGTGAAAATGCAGAAAATGTCTTACCACAAACAACGATGCATGGTGTGCTTGGCAGCTTTGTACTGTCACTTTCCAATGGAAGGCAAGTTTCATCAACGTTGAGGAACATCTTGTTCTCTTCTTCATTGAAGAAGTCAAGTAACAGCTAAACAGACCCAGGTAGATTGGCTTCTGGCTTCTCTTTGACAGTTTCTATATCTGACAGTGTCTTGGCAATCTTGCTCCTCCAATCACGAGGGAGAGATTTGAAGTAGCACACAATTCTCACACATTTGGTCGCCATGGCTTTTTCATGCTCTTCATTGAGATCAACACCAGTAAGTTCTCTAAAGTGAGTCTTGATGCCGGGGGTCTTGTGTAGATATGGACATTCTCTGGCAATGTCACAGCTCTCCATACCACAAATTATGTCTTTCCTCTGGGAGTAGAAGGTTGCTGCCATTTTCTTTTCAATACTCTTGTTGTCTTTGCTTCTGTTTTTGTACATCTTCTTCAGTTCTTCTTGTGTATGTTTCCGTGTTTCTCTAGTTTCATTGGCTGGTAGCCGTCCTGGTCGCCAGTTGATACAGCCTTAAGAATCCAGGCATATCCTCTTGGATTGTGGATCCTCTTCTTAGGGAAAGGGGGGTGTTCCCTCGCTTCACGTTATCAACTCGGCTCTGCAGCTGCTTAGTGAGGGAGACGTGTCCACTACCAACAATTTCACCTCCGATAACATCTTGGAATGCCTTAGGATAAGTCAGCACCATCTTTCTGGCTACTTCACTCAAATGCTTCTTTCCTGGCATTGGACAAACAGTTAGGATTTCATCAACAATCAGGCAAATAACTTCACATCTCTCCATTCCAGTTGGGCGCTCCTTGTTCTCCAGCTTTATTGTAACCTCAGATGGCATTAGCTTCCACGGAATTACAAAACTGAAGTGCCAGTTATTGTCCAGTGCTGTCCATCTACTGGGGCATGCGCTTGAACTTGAGCCTGTCCTTTCAGTGTTGTATCTACCACCTGTGAAAGTGCACAATAAACACATTTGGGGTTCTCTTGACTCCACATTTTACACCCTGACACCACATACATCATCATCATTGATCATTGAGTTTCTAATCCAAACTTACCTCCCATTGTAACATATACATCCTGCTATCAATGATGTGCTTGTTAAATAATATGATTATTATGACATTAAACATTCGATAAAGCCATAAAACTACATTTGACACGATGAATAGGAGGGCTACACTAGGCTTAATCAGAGTCTGAGAAACTGAGCATAGATGAGACCGTTCTAATGTCTGTGTAGATTGAAATCATTGGTAGTATAACTCGAAAAGCTTAACAAAAGTTATGATTTGCACAATTTGAATTAGAAAAATATTACCTGACTTGACAACCACCTTGAAAATATTTTATTGTAAATCATATTGTCATACATAGAGCCCATTTAAGTTTTGGATGTATATGCACTTTTTAAACAGTAAATGTATAGCCCGTTTAGCAGTTTGTTATGTACATATGGATAGCAAAGGAACAATCCTCACTGCAGGGTGTTTGGGGGCTACCAGACACACTTCTGGGTTTTGGATCATTCCTTTCAGTACTATCCTTTTCACCTTTGGATAGAAATAAGAGGTTGGGAATCCGGTTGTCTATCATGTTCTAATTTTCCCACCATGCTTAACATGGTCAGCTTCCTTATTTCTACTGGCTTCAGGACATGAAGACTTGCCTCCTGAACATCCTTCATGTCTTCCAGCTCTTCCACACCCGAATGTCTTAAGAGAATCAAGCACTGACTGATGTCCACTTGAGTTTGGCAGCACAGATCATATAAATTATGCAAGAGCACTGTCTTGATCATCCATGTCTACTAAAGAAAAAAGGTAAAGACTACCGTTCAATACAAATTGTTCACATTGTCTCTATTCACATGGTCTCTATTGTATTTTTGTCCAAACTCGTGTTATTTGAACTGTCACTTCTACCACTTGATTTCCTATTCAGCATCTGCTATGCTATGTTTCAGTGAAATGACTAGTTCTGTAGAAAGCATACGCAGGTAATGGGTAGTAATGCAAACATAGTTCTGCATTAAGACACATCATGCCCTCAATAGCACTTTGAACTTCACACTGTCCAAATTCTGGTGAATAAGATGAGCTATGACGTGTAGCAAGAAAGTAGACACGCTTGTTCTCCTTTATCAACAGAAGCTCTATCTGCCCGAATTCTGATGACACACCATTACAAAGACATAGAAAGAGGCCCTATCTGTAAAAGGTGCACTTCAAATGTATCTCAGTGGACACCACAATATCCGGTCCCCTAAGCAAGCTTGCCTCAACTGTATTGCGTACAGCAAGGAACATTTTACTTGCAAAGCAGGAGCAAAGAAGGAACTTGAGTTCAGATAGGTTTGCAGAAATTAGTGATTATTGGCAAGCGTTTGACAAACATTTTTGAAATGTTGTACTCTCCGAACAAATGTTTTGAAATATGAGTGTTTACTTTCAAAACAAATTGTCCAAAGCCTTATAAGTGGGACAAATTTTAGCATCAAAGCAGGATAGTGGATCAGATCGTGGTGCTTTGGTTTCAGTTTGAGAGAAGGAAACAGCTCTTTTCTTGTCCGTAGATACTTGAGCAAAGTAACTTGAGCCACAGAAATGGAGGGGGCACAGATTAATTCCACAAGTTCTTTAAGTAGAATTGTTCGTTGCCATACACAATCTTCTGTATCTTTTTGCCTATTATCACAGGGAGGAGCCTCAAAAAAGACTCATTTTCTGTAACCTGGCCACCTAGTTTATTTCCCTTTTCACCAACTTCTGAGGGTGTGGAATTCGTATCAGATCCTTGGTAGCTAAACTGCCTGATCCTACGGTTAAGCTCTAAGTACGTAAAGAATTGATGTATTTTAACAAGGTACATGATTTAAATGGCTAGGTCATATGCCACTATCCCCTCAAACAAAACATGGCCAATGCATGGTGGGAGGCCTGACTGTAAGACATGAAACTGCTTGAGGGAATGAAATTCAGAGTCAAATTTTTAACTCTCTGGATTCTGTCTCATTACCACCTTGTATTGCTTTCACTGCATCGTTGTAATTTTGAACTATTCTGGAAGCAGCAGGGTCATCAAAATCAAACAGTTTACCTCTAGTTGCAAGGCAGTACTGACAGCAGTAGTTGGAAGTACTAACATTTCCTGTGAATCCTCCTATGTTGTGAGACCTCAAATGATCCCCAGTAAATGCAAAAGACTGCTGCCTTTAGTGCATGTCCAGATACCTCCAACCCAATTTGTTTCTAAATCTCTGAGATCTGACAGCATTGTTGAAAAAAGCTTGTCATGGCTAAAGTATTTAAAATCTCTGTCATTACACAATAACATGAGCTGTGAAGTATCAATACTGGAGCAATAAAATGGATCAAAGTTTGCAAGCATAAAGTAGACCCCCAGAATCTTATGTTTCTTCTTTGATGATCCAAGATTGTTAACAACAGCAAAAGCATCTTGATACAATACAAGCTTTAGAGTTACACCGGAGTCCATAAATACTACATTAAACAAGAACACAGATCCATCACAAACATCATGTATCACAGAAGTACATGTAGTGTCCTTTACTGGCTTTGTACATTCCTGCCAAACAACTGGATCCTTGAGCATAGCTTTCAATGTAGGGATATTCTGAGCATATCGTTCCTTTCGGTTTTCATCTGTACCTACATTAAACTTATAGCTTGAGGATGCACATAGGAAAAGTTCCTCTGGAAATACTGCCTTCTCATGTATTCTGTTGATAAAGGATGCATGCAAATTGGTGTCCTCTAAGGTCTTAAAACATCTTCAATTTCTGACTGTCAAGTTAGTATTAGACTGAAGGGCAACCTTGAGTTGACTGATGACTAAGTCCATTAAGACTTTAAATCTCATCAACAATCATTTGTATCGTTGAGGAGGGAAATAGATACTTGGCCTGTAACTTCATGTAAAGCATACAAATTGTTTTTATACATAGACTTTTCATAACAGCCGGGTTCAGTATATCCTCTGACCCTTCATCAATAAGATCTACACCGAACAGACTTTCAGCATCATCATGAGAACTCACTGAATGAGCCGAATAATTGGACACATGCGCAGCTGTAGCATACCAATGCTTCCTTGAAATGTGGGAGGTAAAAAGAGGATCTTAATGTAAAGGTCACATTCTCTGAATGGGAGTTCGGCCTTTTCGAAAGAAGATCCTTCAGATCAAGGCATTGTTTCTGACAATGACGATTTTCACATGTAAACGGCCCTTGCAACATGTCACATTGTGATAGAGAATATAGAGCAGACTCTCTATGATAACGCATATTACTTTTAAAAGCATTATATTTTGTAAACTGAGAATTGCAGCCAACCATGCAGCATATATATTGGCCATTTGCTTCATGTCAGTGTAATGACAGATGATCCACATAACCTCGTAACGTTTGAACAGTGAGGCCACAGGAACAACATACAAATTCTTTGGAAAGACCTGACATGTTTCCAATTTCTCTACATTTAACTTACTTCTAACAACAAAGAAAAAAAATAGCTTGTAGATTTTAATCTAGTTTAAAATTAACTACTGAAGTGTATCTTTCTGATTTGTTTGATTACAATGACAATGGATTTCAAAAGGGGACAACAGCAAGTATTTCTTTGTACTTCCATGCTAAGCTACTTAGTTTGATAAACTAAGCTAACTATGAATATTACTTCAGTTTGAGGATTGCAGGGAATTCCCTCAATTTCAATTCAAGTAACTGTTGAAGGAGAAAGAGAGAGAAAAACACATGTTATCAGGTGAGATTGGCTTACAGCAAACTACCTGGCTAGCAAGCTAGCAAGATTAGCGTGTGCGCTAGCTAGCAAGTTAGCACACCAGCTAGGTTATGAAATGCAGCTAGCAATTTAGCTAAATAGCTGAATGTCAATACTTCAAAATTCAGAATTAATAAAACTTTAAATGTCAACATGTGTTATGTTAGGGTTGCGTCAATTCAAATCTGGTATCAGGATAAATATGACATAGAGTCACCGATTGTGTACTATGTATTTTTTATTAGCTAAGCAATAAGTGGTAAATGCAATTTTTGTATATACGGGCTCTCTGTCCCACCTCGCAGGGCAAAACAGAGAACTGACTTGTTCTTGACAAAGATATTATAAATATACTCTGACAGAAATAGTTCCTGCTTCCGAGACTGGGTGTGGTTTAGACTCACCCAGCCTATCGTTGATTGTTGGCGTAGAGCAGGTCCCGGCCCCCGGGCGCTCCAGTTGATAGATGTAACTGTTGCTGTGAAGAATATCTATACGCTCATGCTCGATACCGTTATCTCGCACCTGGCTCCTGTTATCAAACAAAAGACCGTTTGTTCTCGCAACACTACGTTCTGAATGTGCCTCTGAATGTGCCCTGTCTTCATGTTATTCTGTATTTTTCCATCATGAGAAAGGTCCATGGCCCTGAAAGTGTTAACAATGTTTCAAGTCAGCTATGTTGCATAACACATACATACATCCACACAAGCCAACAGCAGATAATATTCAATCACATCAACAACAGTCACCCACACCATGTTCAGCTATAAAGCATTAGTGTAATGCGTTACCCATTGCTCCACTACTTTGGTCAAGGTCTCAGAAGTCACACCGATTGAAACGCTATTTAGCGTGCACCACCGCTAACTAAACTAGCCGTTTCACATCCGTTATACATAGACACTACTTTAACTCAATTATTATTATTATTATTTATTTTTTACATTGTTAATAAACTGATATGTGAAACGGATTAATGCCAAAATAACAAGTAAAACAGGCATCAACAAAAAAAGTGAATCAAATGTTTACTTTTTTGTTGTTGTGGTTAAACGCTCGGAAAACCGGTCGCCACTGGGTGGTTCCAATATCAAAAGCTCTCGAATAGAGGATAAATTAATCTGAGCAAATTCTACATCACCACAAATAGGATGCATTTCGCTGCCACAAATCACATATGAAACTGGGAACTTCCAAGTGCCGTTGTGGTGTCATAGGACGCGTTGGCACAGCACCAGCTGTGGTTGAGTTGAGTGAGAAAGAAAAAAAATGTATTGTGTGTTCTCCATGAACACAGCGCATGCGCGTGGGAGATCACGCGAGTGGAGGTTCGCGACAACCTGGTGCAGTTCAAGAAATTCCTCGACAGCAGAGTCAAGCCATGAGGAAGAAGAGGTCTGTTGGAGAACCACATAATCATCATTGGAGACATGTGACATGTTTCTGAGCCCGGCTAATAGATTGACAGCTGATATATTTACTGACTGAATTATTTATTTATAAACATTTGTTGACTGACATTTATATGTGATGACTATGTATTTAAAACTTTATAACAAAATCAAATAATTATTCTCTCATAATTTTTATTAATTCATTTATATATTCAGTCATTCATCCTTTCATTCTTTCATGCATTCATTTGTTTATAGACATACTTTTTTAAAGGAGCAGTCTGCTGTTCAAACAACATAAAGCGGTCACTGAACCATTATTTTTCCAAATAGCTGAGGATTGGAGTTGGGGAAAAGAAACCACTGTCACAGAGCAAAGGATGAAAGGAATGTCCATCTATGAGATTAAATTTATGGGCAAGTTTTAACTACATTTGGAAGCTATACAGTGTTTTTTTGTTTGTTTACATTTACATGGTTTCAAACAATGGCATAAACTTTCTTATTTTGGGTTCTGATGAGTTAAGACAGTAGTTGAACTAAACTCATGAGGATTTTAAAATGGATTAAACTACGATAATGTTATCACAACACATTGGTTTATTCTTGCAGGCCTGCTAGTCTCTCCGAACGACGAGATATTCATGCTAGCCTTGAAATGGTTGAGTATCTACCTGACTCTGTTCTGTTCTGCTTATACACAGCAGCATCCGATCTGAGCAGGTGGACGCAGTTCATGCGCTAGTGCGCAATTTTTTGCACCTGTCCGCTATTTGGTGTGTACAATTTGATGCTCAATATATCTCATTATTAAACCTCCATTTATTTTATTTTATTATAGGATGTTTTATGTAACCAAAGGTGGTGTACCCTCGTTCTGCCCCTGAACATGCAGTTAACCCACCGTTCCTAGGCCGTCATTGAAAATAAGAATTTGTTCTTAACTGACTTGCCTAGTTAAATAAAGGTTATGAATTTTTTTTTAAAGAGGCTTTTGGAATATATGGCCCAATTATTTAACAGCCTGACTCCTTTCACATGGAATAAAGAAACACTGATCCTGTTCAAAAACAGATGACCTAGTTAAGTTAAGAAATTGGAGGGATGCATGATCCCTCATGTTGTAGCCTAAGTTAAATTTGGGGGGCAGACAATAATCTCTGACAGTGGTTACTTTTCTCGAACCCCATCCCTCATCTATTTACCAGAATAGTGGTTGAGTGGTCTTTAATTTGTGATTTAATCAAAGCGATATTTTTGTATATATTTTCAGTACTTCCTTTACGGAACAAATTCCCTCACCACCATTTAATATTGTCTTCAGGTCGGGTGTGGTGTTGGGGCATCCTCTGGAGATGGAGGGTCAGTGACTTCATGCAAAAGGTCTCTGAAAACGTATATCAACAAGCTGAACACTACCTTGAAACAGAAGGTGGATATCAAATGCACTCGAAAATAGGCTAAATTAATCAGAGGAAAAGTTCTAGATCACCACAAATTGGATGAATTTCGCTGAAACTTGGAACTTCCAAGCGCCGTTTCTGTGTGTCGTCGGATGTTTTGGCGCAGCACCTGTTGTGGTTGAGTTGACTGAAAAAATGCATGTCTTATATGCGCTCCAGGAACACAGCGCATGCGCATGTGAGACACGGTGGTCAAGCTGTGACGAAGTCGACTGCAGAGTCAATCGGTGAGGAAGAAGCGGTCTGTTGGACAACCTCATAATCATCATTGGAGACATGTGACATGTCCTTGAGGCTGGCTAATAGATAGATGGGTGATATTTTTACTGACTGACTGATTTGTTTATATGTGAATGCTTTGTATTTATTTATTATAACACTATTAAATGATATAATACATGCATCTATTATCATTTTTTTTTCATTCATGTATATATTCAGTCATCCATTTGTTCATCAATTCAGTCTTTCATGCATTCATTTGTTTATAGGCAACCTACAGATAAATGAAACACCATAGTGGTCACTCAACCATAATTCTGGTAAATAGATGAGGGATGGGGTTCGAGAAAAGTAACCGCTGTCAGAGAGCTATTGATTCAACTACATGTTCAAGCTATACAGTGTTTGTTTAGATGTATATTGTTTCAAACAATGTCATAAAAAAGTACATTTTGGGTTCTGTTGAGGTAAGACTGGTGAATTGAGCTCATGAGGCCTTTACAAGTTATATATTCTTCAAGCGTCAATAGGTAGCCTGCGTATTATTCATTTAAAAGTCCAAAATTGGATGTAGAAATCGCAGAAATTGCCCCTTTACCTAAACATATCCAAGACGATGAAATGTAGTATTTTTAGGAATTAGGATTTAGGTATTGTTCTACTAAGCCTACGATAATGTAATCACAAAACATTAGCACATTGGTTTATTTAGTCTCTCGTAAGTAATACATACTCAAATGTTAATGTTAGCCTGATTATTCAGATACAGACGTTATAAAATGGTTGAAGATGCTAACAGTACGAGATCAATATTAAATAATCATCTCTCACTCACTCGTGTGTCACATACACACGCACGCACAGAGAGAGAAACAAACAAGCAAATAGCAGGTTTGTGAAGTACAAACATTGTAGTAGGCCTTCCCTTAGTTCAAAAAAATGCCATTAGTTAAATATTGGTGTTTACAAAGACATAGAGGTCTATTGCATTCATTGTAAAGTTAAGGGGACGATACTCTCTCTCTCTCTCTCTCTCTCTCTATGTCTTTCTTAGCAACGGTTGCGCCTATGACTTAATTTTTTTTTAACCTACTTAGGACAATGTTCCTCCTATGAAGGAAAACTCGAAACATGATGAGAGGGAAGTGGAGCACACGAAAAGAGAATTCCGGTCTTGCGGTTCACTAGGCAAAACTTTCCCAAATTCATTCATTTCAACTCTTAATTTAGCGAGACACCCTTTCACTTTGTGTACATCCTTTCAATCCTCACTATTTAAGATAATCCGCAGATATGGGATCAGAACACAAACCACATTCTGACTGGAGGAAATTTGCAATATACTGGCAACAGGTAAGTCAACAACATGCTATCATTTGATCACTGCTTCAGGCTTCAAATAATTAATTATTTTCAGGATTATATTCAACTAACAATGACCATCTGTTGCAGATCATCTAACTACCATAAGAATGGCAATTCAGACTATCACTTGGATGAGCGCCTTCCTCTGCCTCGTGCAAGTTTTCTCGATGCCCATGCCTTGCCAGCTACAAGGACAGCTGGTGCGAACAACCCACAACCTACTGAGAGACATGGTAGATTTTATAAATTACTTTTGACTTGAGATGTATTATCCAACTATGTTTAACTGAATAGCTCAACGTGAAAAATGTGTTTTCTCCTTCTTTCAGGGGGGTCATTTTCCTCTGGAGTGCCTGCAGGAGAATGTCTTCATGGCATTCCCAGCCACCTCGTTTGCAACCTCCGGGGCGCCACAGGTAAGGGCAAGCGAGCATATTCAAGAGTTCTTTACAGCATGAAAGAGTATTTGGAACCGTTAGGATTAGAAAGTAGAACACTTTACACGGCCATTTGTGTTAATTGAAATTATTGTTGTTGTCCGTTTCAGTTGAGCAGCGGTGCTGCTGAGGCTATTTATGAGACATTGAAGAACATCGACACATTGTTCGGAACTGACGAACTGCCGTCAATGTGGGACCAACCGAAGTTGGAGTATTTTCAGAACATTATCTACCGTCAGATTGAAGAGAGCGAGTGTGTGAGTACCTACCTAGGCCAATACAGATAGCTTAACTGTTTAAGTGTGGTATGTTGACATTTGAATTATTTTCTTCTTGTGTCAGATGATGGGGAGTGTGGATACACGTGATTATCTAGTCAGGGCAAAGATGCTGAATACCTACTTTAGTAACATCGCGGCAGTCATAAAATAAAAAGTAGGGTACAAGCAAATACACTATAATGGATGCATTTTAATTATTATTCATCGCCTGCCTCTTTCCTCCTTTCTGGCAGATGAGCAGTGTGGATACAAGTGATTATCCCATCAGGGCAGAGGGCCTGAAGACATACTTTGGGAACATTGCAGCAGTTTTAAAAGAAAAGGTAGGATATAGTTTGAAAACAAATAGGCACATTGTTTTGATAATATCTCTACATAGGATAATTTTACCCTACATTGCCCTAACAATTTATTTTTATTTTCGCAGAATTTCAGTTACTGCGCCTGGGAAGTGGTTCGAAAAGAACTCCTGTACACCCTAGAATTCATTCTGAAACACACCTCTGACAGCCTTCTGTGGTCCAACAGAACATGAATTTGAACTTGCAGATCTTTTTTACTAATGTGTTTTACAATTGTGCTTGATTTTTAAAGCCTTCTATTCTACAATCATGCAATGTGCAATGTCAAACAGCAATATTATACATGTATTTATTTATTTATCAAGGTTATTTATTTATTTATTTAGGCCTATTTATGAAATTATTTATCTATTTGAAAATTGTGCCTATTGTTGCTCTTCATCAAATGTTAAGTTAATAAAAAATCTATATATTTAAATATTGTTAATCTGAGTGCTCATTCTGCAGCCAAGTCTGTCGGTGTTAAGATATGTATTTAACATGTTCAGGACATATGCAGTGATGGCAGTACGTTTAGTCTTATAGCCTACTAATCCACGAAGGAAAGGCATTAAAACAAGCAAAATGTATCTTTTCAAATTGTAGTTATATTCAAATGCCTTTTTTCAATCAAGAATGTTTTATCACTAGACAGTGCGGCCTGTTTTGAACGTTATACTTTGAGCACATGTACGAATTCCGTTCCTACCATGGAGATACTATTAAAATATTTGAATTCCTAAATCTATGGTTCAAACCCGTCTATGAAACTGCGTTCCACAGTCAATAACGTAATTGGAACAATTTTCGATGAATAGACTGAAAAGGTGCACAGTGAATTCACTAAACCAAGCCCAGCTCATTTAATCCCTACCATTCTGTTGCCGAGTTGTCATAATGTTTCAGTAAATTTGCATTATCTCAGGGTCGTTGGAAGACAACATGTAAGTATGTCCCTCTTACTGCGTGAATGATCCCACAGCTATTGTATGCAGCAATCATATTCCTATGTACCAGAGTTGTACTGTTAGCACTGAGTTGGTGTACACTAGCAGGAAGTCCGCCGTGTGCAGCTCACCCTCCACTAACATAAATTACCCAAGCATGTCTACCTCTGCCAAGCCTCCCAGTAAAGCAAGAAAAACAATCAAGCATCCCAGACAAAGTGTTACAAATAGCCCACGTTAACGTTGTAGCTTAAGAAAGATAACAAAAGCAATAATTTGCTAGTAACAGACACCCCTCATGTTCTGACAATCTCTGAAACTCACTTAGATAATACATTTGATGACACAGTGGTAGCAATACATGGTTATAAGATCTACAGAGAAGACTGAAATGCCAAAGGTGGATGTGTGGCTGTTTATATTCAGAACCACATTCCTGTAAAGCTTAGAGAGGATCTCATGTTAAATACTGTTGAAATAATATGGCTACATGTTCATCTGCCTCCCCTAAAGACCATTCTGGTGGGATGCTGCAAAAGACCACCAAGTCGTAACAGTCTGGATAACATGTATGAAATGTTTGACAATGTATGTGATATCAATAGAGAGGTACATTTTCTAGGTCATTTAAATATTGACTGGCTTTCATCAGGCTGACCACTCAAGAGAAAGTTTAAAACTGGTAACTAGTGCCTGCAACCTGGTTCAGGTTATCAATCAACCCACACGGGTAGTTACAAACAGAACAGGAATGAAATCCTCAACATGTATTGATCACATCTTTACTAATACTGCATACATTTGTTTTAAAGTAGTATCCAAATCCATCGGACGATGTGATTACAATATAGTAGCCATATTTAGGACAACCAAAAGATCCAAAGGCTGGGCCTAATATAGTGCATAACAGGTCATACAATAAGTTTTGTAGCGTTTCCTATGTTGTTGATTTAAATACTAACTGTTGGTTCGTGATGTGAAATGAGGAGAAACTAGACCTGCCTTAATTTTGCTAGACCCTAGAAAAAAAGAGAGAATGAATGAAACCGAAACAGTTCTGTCTGGTGCAGACACAAAACACAGGTGGGAAAAGCCTACCTAAGTATGATTCTCAATCAGAGACAACGAACGACAACTGCATCTGATTGAGAACCATACCAGGCCAAACACATAAACACTTTAAAATAAAAGAGAGCCGCACACTCTAGGAGCTCAGATGCAAAAATGTAATTACCAACGTTTCGACAGCCAAGCTGTCTTCATCAGGGTATAATCACAAACACTGCTTGATGACTCGTTTGTGTAGTGTCAAAAGACACAGGTGTCTGTAATCATGGCCAAGAGTGGCCTAATAGCATTGGTTAATTATCAAATATTAAAATGCCATACAAAGAACAGCATACAAACAACAAATAAACACATAAACACAACATAGAAAAAAGAACATAGACAACCCACCCCAACTCACGCCCTGACCATACTAAAACAAAGACATAACAAAGAAACTAATGTCAAAACGTGACACCCGCCTTATCTCAGCTCACTGGTCACCTTTGCAACACCCACCCGAAACAATGCCCTCCAGCAGGTATATTTCACTGGTCATCCCCAAAGCACCTTTAAAAAATGGAGTCTATTAACAAATGAATGCATGAAAGAATGAAAGAATGAATGACTGAATATATAAACGAATTAATAAAAATGATGAGAGAATAATTATTTGATTTTATTATAAAGGAATAACTTCATAGCCTTCACATATAAATGTCAGTCAACCATGTTTATAAATAAATAATTCAGTCAGTAAATATATCAGCTGTCAATCTTTTTAGCCGGGATCAGAAACATGTCACATGTCTCCAATGATGATTATGTGGTTCTCCAACAGACCTCTTCTTCCTCATGGCTTGACTCTGCTGTCGAGGAATTTCTTGAACTGCACCAGGTTGTTTCGAACCTCTACTCGTGTGATCTCCCACGCGCATGCGCTATGTTCCTGGAGAGCACACAATAGATATATATATATATATATATATTATGTCTTCACTCAACTCAACCACAGCAGGTGCGCTGCCAAGGCGTCCTATGACACTACAAAGGCGCTTGGAAGTTCCCAGTTTCATATGTGATTTGTGGCAGCAAAATGCATCCTATTTGTGGTGATTTAGAATTTGCTCAGATTAATGTAGCCTCTATTCGAGAGCATTTGATATTGGACCCACCCAGTGGCGGCCCGTTTTCCAACCGTACCCCACCTGTTTTGAGCCCCATATGTTTAACTACAACAAAAAAGGTTTGTCCACAACAGCAGAAAAATTACATTTGTTTAACTTTTTTTTGTTGTTGCCTGTTTTACTTGTTATTTTGGCATCAATAAGTTTCACATATCAGTTTGTAAACAATGTAGAAAAACAACAACAATCATTGAGTTAATAAAGCTGCATACAAAAATGGTCTCTTTTTTGCTTTCTTGAGTAAGACAAGTTACCATCGAATATTTTTAGATCGTTCATTGTCTGCTTATATGCCCCGTTTTTTTATCCTTCGGTTCTGACTTGGTGTACAGGGAAAACACTGTGAAGAAGGTTGAATGATTCCCTTGATAAGCCCCAATTTTCAACGGGTGATTCTTAATTATGCTATTGTGAAATGAATCATGAAAAACGTAAAGATAGTGAACAGTTTTCATACATGTCTATGCAAAGAATTACATTGGAGCAATGCATTTCATGATAACAGAATACACTGTGCACCTTTGCATTCTATTCGGCGAATATTACTCCTAATACGTTATTGATTGTGGAACACAATTTCATAGATGGGTTGGAACCATAGAATGAGCAATTCTAATAATGTAATAGTATCTCCATGGTTGGAACGGAAGTTGTATAGGTGCTCAAAGTACACTGTCCAAAACAGGCCAGCCCTGTCCAGTGATAAAACACACTTAATTGAAAAAAGGCATTTGAATATATCTACATTTTGAGAAGATACATTTGACTTGTTTTAATGGCTTTCCTTTATGGATTAGTAGGCTATAGGACTAATTGTAGTGCCATCCGTGCATATGTCCTGAGCATTTTACAAATCGTAATGCCCGCTATTGGGGTACCACAAGGTTCAATTCTCACGCTGACTCTTTTCTATGAATGTTTCAATGATGTAGCTCTTGCTGCTGATGATTCTCTGATCCACCTCTACGCAGACGACACCATTCTGTAGACATCTAGCCCTTCTTTGGACACTGTGCTAACAAACCTCCAAAAGAGCTTCAACGCCATACAACACTCCTTCGGTGGCCTCCAACTGCTTTTAATTGCTAATAAAACTAAGTGCATGCTCTTCCATCGATTGCTGCCTCACCCTCTTGCATTAATAGCAACACGACTCTGGACGGTTTTGACTTAGAATATGTGAAACAACTACAAATACCTAGGTGTCTGGTTAGCCTGTAAACTCTCCTTCCAGACTCACATTAAGCATCTCCAACCCAAAATTAAATCTAGAATCGGCGTCCTACTTCACAACAAAGCCTCCATCACCCATGCCACCAAACATACCCTCGTAAAACTGACTATCCTACCAATCCTTGACTAAGGCGATGTTATTCACTAAATATCCTCCTACACTCTACTTAGCAAACTGGATGTAGTCTATCACAGCGCCATCCGTTTTGTCACCAAAGCCCCATATACTACCCACCACTGCGACCTGTATGCTCTCGTTGGCTGGCCCTCACTACATATTCGTTGCCAAACCCACTGGCTCCAGGTTATCTATACGTTTTTGCTAGGTAAAGTCCCGCCTTATCCCAGATCACTGGTCACCATAGCAACACCCACCCTTAGCACGCCCTCCAGCAGGTATATGCAGGTATATTTCACTGGTCATCCCCAAAGCCAACACTTGCTTTAGACGCCATTCCTTCCAGTTCTCTGCGCCAATGACTGGAATTAATTGCAAAAATCACTGAAGCTGGAGACACATGTCTCCCTCTCTAACTTTAAGCATCAGCTGTCAGAGCAGCTTACCGATCACTGTAGCTGTACACAGCCAATCTGTAAATAGCAAACCAAACTACCTCATCCACATATTATTACTTACCCTCTTGCTCTTTTGCACCCCAGTATCTCTACTTGCACATCATCATCTGCACGTCTATCACTCCATTGTTAATGCTAAATTGTAATTATTTGGCCTCTATGGCCTGTTTATTGCCTTATCTCCCATACTCTATTACATTTGCACACACTGCACATAGATTTTTCTATCGTGTTATTGACTATACGTTTGTTTATGTGTAACTCTGTGTTGTTGTTTTTGTCGCACTGCAACTGCAGTGTCGCAGTTGTTAATGATAACTTGTTCTCAACTGGCCTACCTGGTTAAATAAAGGTGAAATAGAAAATAACTACATAAAATCACACCTTGGACTTGGATACAGAATGAGCACTCAGATTACAAATATTTAAAAGTATTTTTTATTTTATTAACTTAACATTTGATGAAGAGCAACAAAAGGCACGATTTTCAAATAGATAAATAGATGCATAAATAGGCCTACATCAATAAATAACCTTGATTAATAAATAAATATATAAGTAGGCCTACATCAATAAATAACCTTGATAAATAAATAAATAAATACATGTATAATATTGCTGTTTGACATTGCACATTGCATAATTGTAGAATAGAAGGCTTTAAAAATCAAGCACAATTGTAAAACACATTAGTAAAAAAGATCTGCAAGTTCAAATTCATGTTCTGTTGGACCACAGAAGGCTGTCAGAGGTGTGTTTCAGAATGAATTCTAGGGTGTACAGGAGTTCTTTTCGAACCACTTCCCAGGCGCAGTAACTGAAATTCTGTGAAAATAAAAATAAATTGTTAGGGCAATGTAGGGTAATATTATCCTATGTAGAGATATTATCAAAACAATGTGTCTATTTGGTTTCAAACTATATCCTACCTTTTCTTTTAAAACTGCTGCAATGTTCCCAAAGTATGTCTTCAGGCCCTCTGCCCTGATGGGATAATCACTTGTATCCACACTGCTCATCTGCCAGAAAGGAGGAAAGAGGCAGGCGATGAATAATAATTAAAATGCATCCATTATAGTGTATTTGCTTGTACCCTACTTTTTATTTTATGACTGCCGCGATGTTCCTAAAGTAGGTATTCAGCATCTTTGCCCTGACTAGATAATCACGTGTATCCACACTCCCCATCATCTGACACAAGAATAAAATAATTCAAATGTCACCATACCACACTTAAACAGTTAAGCTATCTGTATTGGCCTAGGTAGGTACTCACACACTCGCTCTCTTCAATCTGACGGTAGATAATGTTCTGAAAATACTCCAACTTCTGTTGGTCCCACATTGTCGGCAGTTCGTCAGTTCCGAACAATGTGTCGATGTTCTTCAATGTCTCATAAATAGCCTTAGCAGCACCGCTGCTCAACTGAAACGGACAACAACAATAATTTCAATTAACACAAATGGCCGTGTAAAGTGTTCTACTTTCTAATCCTAACGGTTCCAAATACTCTTTCATGCTGTAAAGAACTCTTGAATATGCTCGCTTGCCCTTACCTGTGGCGCCCCGGAGGTTGCAAACGAGGTGGCTGGGAATGCCATGAAGACATTCTCCTGCAGGCACTCCAGAGGAAAATGACCCCCCTGAAAGAAGGAAAAAACACATTTTTCACGTTGAGCTATTCAGTTAAACATAGTTGGATAATGCATCTCAAGTCAAAAGTAATTTATAAAATCTACCATGTCTCTCAGTAGGTTGTGGGTTGTTCGCACCAGCTGTCCTTGTAGCTGGCAAGGCATGGGCATCGAGAAAACCTGCGCGAGGCAGAGGAAGGCGCTCATCCAAGTTATAGTCTGAATTGCCATTCTTATGGTAGTTAGATGATCTGCAACATATGGTCATTGTTAGTTGAATATAATCCTGAAAATAATTAATTAATTGAAGCCTGAAGCAATGATCAAATGATAGCATGTTGTTGATTTACCTGTTGCCAGTATATTGCAAATTTCCTCCAGTCAGAATTTGCTTTGTGTTCTGATCCCATATCTGCGGATTATCTTAAATAGTGAGGATGGAATGGATGTACAAAAAGTGAAAGGGTGTCTCGCTAAATTAAGAGTTGAAATGAATGAATTTGGGAAAGTTTTGCCAAGTGAACCGCAAGACGGATTTCTTTTTTCGTGTGCTCCACTTCCCTCTCATCATGTTTCGAGTTTTCCTTCATAGGAGGAACATTGTCCTAAGTAGGTTTAAAAAAATAACTGATAGGCTCAAAGGAGAAGGAGACGGAGAGAGATGGAGAGGGAGAGAGAGAGAGAGAGAGAGAGGGAGAGAGAGAGAGAGTATCGACCCCTTAACTTTACAATGAATGCAGTAGACCTCTATTTGTCTTTATAAACACCATTATTAAACTAATAGCACTTTTATGGACTAAGGGAAGGCCTTCTACCATGTTTGTTTGTTAATCACAAAACTGCAATTTGATTGTTTTTTCCCCCTGTGTTGTGTGTTGTGTGTGTGTGTGTGTGTGTGTGTGTGTGTGTGTGTGTGTGTGTGTGTGTGTGTGTGTGTGTGTGTGTGTGTGTGTGTGTGTGTGTGTGTGTGTGTGTGTGTGTGTGTGTGTGTGAGGGGGAGTGAGAGATGATGATTTCATATTGATCTCGTTCTGTTTGCATCTTCCGTCTCTAATCCCATTCATATCGATACATTTCATTTAAACTGTTGATAATAACTGATGATCAAATACAAATCAACCAGCATTTTATGACGTCTGTATCTGAATAATCAGGCTAACATTACCATTTGACTATTTATTACTTACGAGAGACTATATAAACTAATGTGCTCTTAGTAGGCTTAGTATAAAAATACCTACATCCTAATTCCTAACAACACTTAGTTTCATCGTCTTGGATATGCTGAGTTAAAGGGGCAATTTCTGCGATTTCTACATCCAATTTTGGACTTTTAAATGAATGATAGATAGGCTACCTATTGACTCTTGGAGAATAAATAACTTTTAATAAAGGCCTAATGTGCTCAGTTTACCTCTCTTACCTCAACAGAACCCAAAATGTACTTTTTATGACATTGTTTGAAACAATATACATCTAAGCAAACACTGTGTAACTTGAAAATTTATTTGAAACTATAATGTTGATCTCTTGGATGGTCATTACTTGAATCAATAGCTCTCTGACAGCGGTTACTTTTCTCGAACCCCATCCCTCATTTACCAGAATAGTGGTTGAGTGACCACTATGGTGTTGTTTTGAACTGTAGACGACCTATAAACAACTGAATGCATGAAAGCCTGAATGGATGAATAAATGAATGAATGAATATTTAAATGAATGAAAAAAAAACAATATGATAATAGATGCATGTTTTTTGTCATTTAATAGTGTTATAATAAATTATTACAAAGCCTTCATTCACATATAAATAAATCAGTCAGTCAGTAAAAATATGACCCATCTATCTATTAGCCAGCCTCAAGGACATGTCACATGTCTCCAATGATGATTATGAGGTTGTCCATCAGATCGCTTCTTCCTCACCGCTTGACTCTGTTGTCGACTTCGTCACAGCTTGACCATGGTGTCAAGGAATTTTTAAAACTGCACCAGTTTGTAGCGAAGCTTCTCTCCCACGACCTCAAATGCTCATGCGCTGTGTTCCTGGAGCGCATACAAGACATGCATTTTTTTCAGTCAACTCAACCACAACAGGTGCTGCGCCAACGCATCCGACGACACACAAAAAACGTCGCTTGGAAGTTCCAAGTTTCAGCGAAATTCCTCCGATTTGTGGTGATCTAGAACTTTTCCTCTGATTAATTTAGCCTATTTTCGAGTGCATTTGATATTGGAAACCTTCTGTATCAAGATTGTGTTTAGCTTGTTGAAATACGTTTTCAGAGACCCTTTGCCTGAAGTCATTGACCCTCCATCTCCAGAGGATGCCCCAACACCACACCCGACCTGAAGACAATATAAAATGGTTGTGTGTGAATTTGTTCCATCATAAGAAAAGTACAGAAAAAAATATCACTTAGATTAAATCACAAAATAAAGACCTGTGCCAATTATTGTCTGCCCCCCAAATATAACTTAGGCTACAAGATGCGGGATCATACTTACGCATCCCTCCAATTTCTTAACTTAACTAGGTCATCTGTTTTTGAACAGGTTCAGTGTTTCTTTGTTCCATGTGACAGGAGTCAGGCTGTTAAATAATTGGGCCATATACTCCAAAGACTCTAATGCAACCACAGAGACGTCCTCGCACTGTATGAAAGAAAACAACGTTTTAGGCATTAGGATGTCTCATAAATTCCATGGTTAAACTTACAATTTATCATTTTGAAATTGAAAAACATCAAACTCTCTAGTTGATTCAATCCAAATATTGCTACATGATACTCTTCAGTATCTTACCTGTGTGTTCTTGAAAACATGCTCTGGAAACATGCGCTCGACTTTTCTTTACGGAAACAGAACTGGAAATTGTCCACCCTGAAATAAAGTCATATCAATATCAAAAAGTGAACTGTATTGGAATAGTATCCACAAATGAAACATTGTGGTACAGAGAGTGAAGGCATTGGTTATATTTTGATTTTTTTATTTATTTCACCTTTATTTAACCAGGTAGGCTAGTTGAGAACAAGTTCTCATTTGCAACTGCGACCTGGCCAAGATAAAGCATAGCAGTGTGAGCAGACAACACAGAGTTACACATGGAATAAACAATTAACAAGTCAATAACACAGTAGAAAACAAAGGGGGAGTCTATATACAATGTGTGCAAAAGGCATGAGGAGGTAGGCGAATAATTACAATTTTGCAGATTAACACTGGAGTGATAAATGATCAGATGGTCATGTATAGGTAGAGATATTGGTGTGCAAAAGAGCAGAAAAGTAAATAAATAAAAACAGTATGGGGATGAGGTAGGTGAAAATGGGTGGGCTATTTACCAATAGACTATGTACAGCTGCAGCGATCGGTCAGCCTGCTCAGATAGCTGATGTTTGAAGTTGGTGAGGGAGATAAAAGTCTCCAACTTCAGCGATTTTTGCAATTCGTTCCAGGGGATGATCAGTGAGATACACCTGCTGGAGCGCGTGCTACGGATGGGTGTTGCCATCGTGACCAGTGAACTGAGATAAGGCGGAGCTTTACCTAGCATGGACTTGTAGATGACCTGGAGCCAGTGGGTCTGGCGACGAATATGTAGCGAGGGCCAGCCGACCAGAGCATACAAGTCGCAGTGGTGGGTGGTATAAGGTGCTTTAGTGACAAAACGGATGGCACTGTGATAGACTGCATCCAGTTTGCTGAGTAGAGTGTTGGAAGCCATTTTGTAGATGACATCGCCGAAGTCGAGGATCGGTAGGATAGTCAGTTTTACTAGGGTAAGCTTGGCGGCGTGAGTGAAGGAGGCTTTGTTGCAGAATAGAAAGCCGACTCTTGATTTGATTTTCGATTGGAGATGTTTGATATGAGTCTGGAAGGAGAGTTTGCAGTCTAGCCAGACACCTAGGTACTTATAGATGTCCACATATTCAAGGTCGGAACCATCCAGGGTGGTGATGCTAGTCGGGCATGCGGGTGCAGGCAGCGATCGGTTGAAAAGCATGCATTTGGTTTTACTAGCGTTTAAGAGCAGTTGGAGGCCACGGAAGGAGTGTTGTATGGCATTGAAGCTTGTTTGGAGGTTAGATAGCACAGTGTCCAATGACGGGCCAAAAGTATATAGAATGGTGTCGTCTGCGAGAGGTGGATCAGGGAATCGCCCGCAGCAAGAGCAACATCATTGATATATACAGAGAAAAGAGTCGGCCCGAGAATTGAACCCTGTGGCACCCCCATAGAGACTGCCAGAGGACCGGACAGCATGCCCTCCGATTTGACACACTGAACTCTGTCTGCAAAGTAATTGGTGAACCAGGCAAGGCAGTCATCCGAAAAACCGAGGCTACTGAGTCTGCCGATAAGAATATGGTGATTGACAGTCGAAAGCCTTGGCAAGGTCGATGAAGACGGCTGCACAGTACTGTCTTTTATCGATGGCGGTTATGATATTATTTAGTACCTTGAGCGTGGCTGAGGTGCACCCGTGACCGGCTCGGAAACCAGATTGCACAGCGGAGAAGGTACGGTGGGATTCGAGATGGTCAGTGACCTGTTTGTTGACTTGGCTTTCGAAGACCTTAGATAGGCAGGGCAGGATGGATATAGGTCTGTAACAGTTTGGGTCCAGGGTGTCTCCCCCTTTGAAGAGGGGGATGACTGCGGCAGCTTTCCAATCCTTGGGGATCTCAGACGATATGAAAGAGAGGTTGAACAGGCTGGTAATAGGGGTTGCGACAATGGCGGCGGATAGTTTCAGAAATAGGGGTCCAGATTGTCAAGCCCAGCTGATTTGTACGGGTCCAGGTTTTGCAGCTCTTTCAGAACATCTGCTATCTGGATTTGGGTAAAGGAGAACCTGGAGAGGCTTGGGCGAGGCGCTGCCGGGGGCGGAGCTGTTGGCCGAGGTTGGAGTAGCCAGGCGGAAGGCATGGCCAGCCGTTGAGAAATGCTTATTGAAGTTTTCGATAATCATGGATTTATCGGTGGTGACCGTGTTACCTATCCTCAGTGCAGTGGGCAGCTGGGAGGAGGTGCTCTTGTTCTCCATGGACTTCACAGTGTCCCAGAACTTTTTGGAGTTGGAGCTACAGGATGCAAACTTCTGCCTGAAGAAGCTGGCCTTAGCTTTCCTGACTGACTGCGTGTATTGGTTCCGGACTTCCCTGAACAGTTGCATATCACAGGGACTATTCGATGCTATTGCAGTCCGCCGCAGGATGTTTTTGTGCTGGTCGAGGGCAGTCAGGTCTGGGGTGAACCAAGGGCTGTATCTGTTCTTAGTTCTGCATTTTTTGAACGGAGCATGCTTATCTAAAATGGTGAGGAAGTTACTTTTAAAGAATGACCAGGCATCCTCAACTGACGGGATGAGGTCAATGTCCTTCCAGGATACCCGGGCCAGGTCGATTAGAAAGGCCTGCTCACAGAAGTGTTTTAGGGAGCGTTTGACAGTGATGAGGGGTCGTCGTTTGACTGCGGCTCCGTAGCGGATACAGGCAATGAGGCACTGATCGCTGAGATCCTGGTTGAAGACAGCAGAGGTGTATTTGGAGGGCCAGTTGGTCAGGATGACGTCTATGAGGGTGCCCTTGTTTACAGAGTTAGGGTTGTACCTGGTGGGTTCCTTGATGATTTGTGTGAGATTGAGGGCATCTAGCTTAGATTGTAGGACTGGCGGGGTGTTAAGCATATCCCAGTTTAGGTCACCTAACAGAACAAACTCTGAGGCTAGATGGGGGGCGATCAATTCACAAATGGTGTCCAGGGCACAGCTGGGAGCTGAGGGGGGTCGGTAGCAGGCGGCAACAGTGAGAGACTTATTTCTGGAGAGAGTAATTTTCAAAATTAGTAGTTCGAACTGTTTGGGTATGGACCTGGAAAGTATGACAATACTTTGCAGGCTCTCTCTGCAGTAGACTGCAACTCCTCCCCCTTTGGCAGTTCTATCTTGACGGAAGATGTTATAGTTGGGTATGGAAATCTCTGAATTTTTGGTGGCCTTCCTGAGCCAGGATTCAGATACAGCAAGGACATCGGGGTTAGCAGAGTGTGCTAGAGCAGTGAGTAAAACAAACTTAGGGAGGAGGCTTCTGATGTTGACATGCATGAAACCAAGGCTTTTTCGATCACAGAAGTCAACAAATGAGGGTGCCTGGGGACATGCAGGGCCTATAAAACGTCCTATAATAAAATAGGTCTAATAATGAGATATATTGAGCATCAAATTGTACACATCAAATAGTGGACAGGTGAAAAAAAGTGTGTGCTAGCGCATGAATTGCGTCCACATGCACAGTTCAGATGCTGCCGTGTATAAGCAGAACAGGACAGAGTCAGGAAGATACTCAACCATTTAAAGGCTAGCATGAATATTTGATTTTTTCGTCGTTCGGAGAGACTAGCAGACCTGCAAGAATAAACCACTTTGCCAATGTGTTGTGATAACATTATCGTAGGTAAAACACGTAGGTAGGTAAAACACGTAGGTAAACACGGTACAGCTTCCAAATGTAGGTCAAACTGGCCCATAACTTTAATCTCGTAGATGGACAGTCCTTTCATCCTTAGTTCTTTGACAATGATTACTTTTCTCCAACCCCAATCCTCAGCTATTGAGAAAAATAGTGGTTCATTGACCGTTTTGGTGTTGTTTGAATAGCAGACTGCTCCTTTAAAAAAGTCAGTCTATTAACAAATGAATGCATGAAAGAATGAAAGGATGAATGACTGAATATATAAACGAATTAATAAAAATGATGAGAGAATAATTATTTGATTTTATTATAAAGGAATAACTTCATAGCCTTCACATATAAATGTCAGTCAACCATGTTTATAAATAAATAATTCAGTCAGTAAATATATCAGCTGTCAATCTATTAGCCGGGCTCAGAAACATGTCACATGTCTCCAATGATGATTATGTGGTTCTCCAACAGACCTCTTCTTCCTCAAGGCTTGACTGCTGTCGAGGAATTTCTTGAACTGCACCAGGTTGTCGCGAACCTCCACTCGTGTGATCTCCCATGCGCATGCGCTATGTTCCTGGAGAGCACACAATATATAAATATATATATATATTTTATGTCTTCACTCAACTCAACCACAGCAGGTGCGCTGCCAAGGCATCGTGTGACACCACAAAGGCGCTTGGAAGTTCCCAGTTTCATATGTGATTTGTGGCAGCAAAATGCATCCTATTTGTGGTGATTTAGAATTTGCTCAGATTAATGTAGCCTCTATTCGAGAGCATTTGATATTGGACCCACCCAGTGGCGACCGGTTTTCCAACCGTACCCCACCTGTTTTGAGCCCCATATGTTTAACTACAACAAAAAAAGTCTATACACAACAGCAGAAAAATTACATTTGTTTAACTGTTTTTTGTTGTTGCCTGTTTTACTTGTTATTTTGGCATCAATAAGTTTCACATATCAGTTTGTAAACAATGTAGAAAAACAACAACAATCATTGAGTTAATAAAGCTGCATACAAAAATGGTCTCTTTTTTGCTTTCTTGAGTAAGACAAGTTACCATCGAATATTTTTAGATCGTTCATTGTCTGCTTATATGCCCCGTTTTTTATCCTTCGGTTCTGACTTGGTGTACAGGGAAAACACTGTGAAGAAGGTTGAATGATTCCCTTGATAAGCCCCAATTTTCAACGGGTGATTCTTAATTATGCTATTGTGAAATGAATCATGAAAAACGTAAAGATAGTGAACAGTTTTCATACATGTCTATGCAAAGAATTACATTGGAGCAATGCATTCCATGATAACAGAATACACTGTGCACCTTTGCATTCTATTCGGCGAATATTACTCCTAATACGTTATTGATTGTGGAACACAATTTCATAGATGGGTTGGAACCGTAGAATTAGCTTTTCTAATAATGTAATAGTATCTCCATGGTTGGAACGGAAGTTGTATAGGTGCTCAAAGTACACTGTTCAAAATAGGCCAGCCCTGCCCAAAACAGGCCAGCCCTGTCCAGTGATAAAACGCACTTAATTGAAAAAATGCATTTGAATATATCTACATTTTGAGAAGATACATTTGACTTGTTTTAATGGCTTTCCTTTATGCATTAGTAGGCTATAGGACTAATTGTACTGCCATCCGTGCATATGTCCTGAGCATGTTTAATACAAATCTTAATGTCCGCTATGGGGGTGCCACAAGGTTCAATTCTCGGGCTGACTATTTTCTATGAATATATCAATGATGTAGCTCTTGCTGTGCTGATTATTCTCTGATCCACCTCTACGCAGACGACACCATTCTGTAGACATCTAGCCCTTCTTTGGACACTGTGCTAACAAACCTCCAAAAGAGCTTCAACGCCATACAACACTCCTTCCGTGGCCTACAACTGCTTTTAATTGCTAGTAAAATTAAGTGCATGCTCTTCCATCGATTGCTGCCGCACCCTCTTGCATTAATAGCAACACGACTCTGGACGGTTTTGACTTAGAATATGTGAAACAACTACAAATACCTAGGTGTCTGGTTAGCCTGTGAACTCTCCTTCCAGACTCACATTAAGCATCTCCAACCCAAAATTAAATCTAGAATCGGCGTCCGACTTCACAACAACGCCTCCATCACCCATGCCACCAAACATACCCTCGTAAAACTGACTATCCTACCAAACCTTGACTTCGGCGATGTCAATTTACTAAATATCCTCCTACACTCTACTTAGCAAACTGGATGTAGTCTATCACAGCGCCATCCGTTTTGTCACCAAAGCCCCATATACTACCCACCACTGCGACCTGTATGCTCTTGTTGGCTGGCCCTCACTACATATTCGTTGCCAAAACCCACTGGCTCCAGGTTATCTATACGTTTTTGCTAGGTAAAGTCCTGCCTTATCCCAGATCACTGGTCACCATAGCAACACCCACCCTTAGCACGCCCTCCAGCAGGTATATGCAGGTATATTTCACTGGTCATCCCCAAAGCCAACACTTGCTTTAGACGCCATTCCTTCCAGTTCTCTGCTGCCAATGACTGGAATTAATTGCAAAAATCACTGAAGCTGGAGACACATGTCTCCCTCTCTAACTTTAAGCATCAGCTGTCAGAGCAGCTTACCGATCACTGTAGCTGTACACAGCCAATCTGTAAATAGCAAACCAAACTACCTCATCCACATATTATTACTTACCCTCTTGCTCTTTTGCACCCCAGTATCTCTACTTGCACATCATCATCTGCACTTCTATCACTCCATTGTTAATGCTAAATTGTAATTATTTGGCCTCTAATGGCCTGTTTATTGCCTTATCCCCCATACTCTTCTACATTTGCACACACTGCACATAGATTTTTCTATTGTGTTATTGACTATACGTTTGTTTATGTGTAACTCTGTGTTGTTGTTTTTGTCGCACTGCTTTGCTTTATCTTGGCAGTGTCGCAGTTGTAAATGAGAACTCGTTCTCAACTGGCCTACCTGGTTAAATAAAGGTGAAATAGAAAATAACTACATAAAATCACACCTAGGACTTGGATACAGAATGAGCACTGAGATTACCAATATTAAAAGTTATTTTTTATTTTATTAACTTAACATTTGATGAAGAGCAACAAAAGGCACGATTTTCAAATAGATAAATAGATTCATAAATAGGCCTACATCAATAAATAACCTTGATAAATAAATAAATACATGTATAATATTGCTGTTTGACATTGCACATTGCATGATTGTAGAATAGAAGGCTTCAAAAACCAAGCACAATTGTAAAACACATTAGTAAAAAAAGATCTGCAAGTTCAAATTCATGTTCTGTTGGAGAACAGAAGGCTGTCAGAGGTGTGTTTCAGAATGAATTCTAGGGTGTACAGGAGTTCTTTTCGAACCACTTCCCAGGCGCAGTAACTGAAATTCTGTGAAAATAAAAATAAATTGTTAGGGCAATGTAGGGTAATATTATCCTATGCAGAGATATTATCAAAACAATGTGTCTATTTGTTTTCAAACTATGTCCTACCTTTTCTTTTAAAACTGCTGCAATGTTCCCAAAGTATGTCTTCAGGCCCTCTGCCCTGATGGGATAATCACTTGTATCCACACTGCTCATCTGCCAGAAAGGAGGAAAGAGGCAGGCGATGAATAATAATTAAAATGCATCCATTACAGTGTATTTGCTTGTACCCTACTTTTTATTTTATGACTGCCGCGATGTTCCTAAAGTAGGTATTCAGCATCTTTGCCCTGACTAGATAATCACGTGTATCCACACTCCCCATCATCTGACACAAGAATAAAATAATTCAAATGTCACCATACCACACTTAAACAGTTAAGCTATCTGTATTGGCCTAGGTAGGTACTCACACACTCGCTCTCTTCAATCTGACGGTAGATAATGTTCTGAAAATACTCCAACTTCTGTTGGTCCCACATTGTCGGCAGTTCGTCAGTTCCGAACAATGTGTCGATGTTCTTTAATGTCTCATAAATAGCCTTAGCAGCACCGCTGCTCAACTGAAACGGACAACAACAATAATTTCAATTAACATAAATGGCCGTGTAAAGTGTTCTACTTTCTAATCCTAACGGTTGCAAATACTCTTTCATGCTGTAAAGAACTCTTGAATATGCTCGCTTGCCCTTACCTGTGGCGCCCCGGAGGTTGCAAACGAGGTGGCTGGGAATGCCATGAAGACATTCTCCTGCAGGCACTCCAGAGGAAAATGACCCCCCTGAAAGAAGGAGAAAACACATTTTTCACGTTGAGCTATTCAGTTAAACATAGTTGGATAATACATCTCAAGTCAAAAGTAATTTATAAAATCTACCATGTCTCTCAGTAGGTTGTGGGTTGTTCGCACCAGCTGTCCTTGTAGCTGGCAAGGCATGGGCATCGAGAAAACTTGCGCGAGGCAGAGGAAGGCGCTCATCCAAGTGATAGTCTGAATTGCCATTCTTATGGTAGTTAGATGATCTGCAACAGATGGTCATTGTTAGTTGAATATAATCCTGAAAATAATGAATTAATTGAAGCCTGAAGCAATGATCAAATGATAGCATGTTGTTGATTTACCTGTTGCCAGTATATTGCAAATTTCCTCCAGTCAGAATTTGGTTTGTGTTCTGATCCCATATCTGCGGATTATCTTAAATAGTGAGGATGGAATGGATGTACAAAAAGTGAAAGGGTGTCTCGCTAAATTAAGAGTTGAAATGAATGAATTTGGGAAAGTTTTGCCAAGTGAACCGCAAGACCGGATTTCTCTTTTCGTGTGCTCCACTTCCCTCTCATCATGTTTCGAGTTTTCCTTCATAGGAGGAACATTGTCCTAAGTAGGTTTAAAAAAATAACTGATAGGCTCAAAGGAGAAGGAGACGGAGAGAGATGGAGAGGGAGAGAGAGAGAGAGAGAGAGAGAGAGAGAGAGAGGGAGAGAGAGAGAGAGTATCGACCCCTCAACTTTACAATGAATGCAGTAGACCTCTATTTGTCTTTATAAACACCATTATTAAACTAATAGCACTTTTATGGACTAAGGGAAGGCCTTCTACCATGTTTGTTTGTTAATCACAAAACTGCAATTTGATTGTTTTTTCCCCCTGTTTTTTTGTGTGTGTGTGTGTGTGTGTGTGTGTGTGTGTGTGTGTGTGTGTGTGTGTGTGTGTGTGTGTGTGTGTGTGTGTGTGTGTGTGTGTGTGTGTGTGTGTGTGTGTGTGACAGAGGGAGTGAGAGATGATGATTTCATATTGATCTCGTTCTGTTTGCATCTTCTGTCTCTAATCCCATTCATATCGATACATTTCAATTAAACTGTTGATAATAACTGATGATCAAATACAAATCAACCAGCATTTTATGACGTCTGTATCTGAATAATCAGGCTAACATTACCATTTGACTATTTATTACTTACGAGAGACTATATAAACTAATGTGCTCTTAGTAGGCTTAGTAGAAAAATACCTACATCCTAATTCCTAACAACACTTAGTTTCATCGTCTTGGATATGCTGAGTTAAAGGGGCAATTTCTGCGATTTCTACATCCAATTTTGGACTTTTAAATGAATGATAGATAGGCTACCTATTGACTCTTGGAGAATAAATAACTTTTAATAAAGGCCTAATGTGCTCAGTTTACCTCTCTTACCTCAACAGAACCCAAAATGTACTTTTTTATGACATTGTTTGAAACAATATACATCTAAGCAAACACTGTGTAACTTGAAAATGTATTTGAAACTATAACGTTGATCTCTTGGATGGTCATTACTTGAATCAATAGCTCTCTGACAGCGGTTACTTTTCTCGAACCCCATCCCTCATTTACCAGAATAGTGGTTGAGTGACCACTATGGTGTTGTTTTGAACTGTAGACGACCTATACACAACTGAATGCATGAAAGCCTGAATGGATGAATAAATGAATGACTGAATATTTAAATGAATGAAAAAAAAAACAATATGATAATAGATGCATGTTTTTTGTCATTTAATAGTGTTATAATAAATTATTACAAAGCCTTCATTCACATATAAATAAATCAGTCAGTCAGTAAAAATATCACCCATCTATCTATTAGCCAGCCTCAAGGACATGTCACATGTCTCCAATGATGATTATGAGGTTGTCCATCAGATCGCTTCTTCCTCACCGCTTGACTCTGTTGTCGACTTCGTCACAGCTTGACCATGGTGTCAAGGAATTTTTAAAACTGCACCAGTTTGTAGCGAAGCTTCTCTCCCACGACCTCAAATGCTCATGCGCTGTGTTCCTGGAGCGCAAACAAGACATGCATTTTTTTTCAGTCAACTCAACCACAACAGGTGCTGCGCCAACGCATCCGACGACACACAAAAAACGGCGCTTGGAAGTTCCAAGTTTCAGCGAAATTCCTCCGATTTGTGGTGATCTAGAACTTTTCCTCTGATTAATTTAGCCTATTTTCGAGTGCATTTGATATTGGAAACCTTCTGTATCAAGATTGTGTTTAGCTTGTTGAAATACGTTTTCAGAGACCCTTTGCCTGAAGTCACTGACCCTCCATCTCCAGAGGATGCCCCAACACCACACCCGACCTGAAGACAATATAAAATGGTTGTGAGTGAATTAGTTCCGTCTTAAGAAAAGTACAGAAAAAAATATCGCTTAGATTAAATCACAAAATAAAGACCTGTGCCAATTATTGTCTGCCCCCCAAATATAACTTAGGCTACAAGATGCGGGATCATACTTACGCATCCCTCCAATTTCTTAACTTAACTAGGTCATCTGTTTTTGAACAGGTTCAGTGTTTCTTTGTTCCATGTGACAGGAGTCAGGCTGTTAAATAATTGGGCCATATACTCCAAAGACTCTAATGCAACCACAGAGACGTCCTCGCCCTGTATGAAAGAAAACAACGTTTTAGGCATTAGGATGTCTCATAAATTCCATGGTTAAACTTCCAATTTATCATTTTGAAATTGAAAAACATCAAACTCTCTAGTTGATTCTATCCAAATATTTCTACATGATACACTTCAGTATCTTACCTGTGTGTTCTTGAAAACATGCTCTGGAAACATGCGCTCGACTTTTCTTTACGGAAACAGAACTGGAAATTGTCCACCCTGAAATAAAGTCATACCAATATCAAAAAGTGAACTGTATTGGAATAGTATCCACAAATGAAACATTGTGGTATAGAGAGTGAAGGCATTGGTTATATAAAACGTCCTATAATAAAATAGGTCTAATAATGAGATATATTGAGCATCAAATTGTACACATCAAATAGTGGACAGGTGAAAAAAGTGTGTGCTAGCGCATGAATTGCGTCCACATGCACAGTTCAGATGCTGCCGTGTATAAGCAGAACAGAACAGAGTCAGGTAGATACTCAACCATTTAAAGGCTAGCATGAATATTTGATTTTTCGTCGTTCGGAGAGACTAGCAGACCTGCAAGAATAAACCACTTTGCCAATGTGTTGTGATAACATTATCGTAGGTAAAACACGTAGGTAGGTAAAACACGTAGGTATACACGGTACAGCTTCCAAATGTAGGTCAAACTGGCCCATAACTTTAATCTCGTAGATGGACAGTCCTTTCATCCTTAGTTCTTTGACAATGATTACTTTTCTCCAACCCCAATCCTCAGCTATTGAGAAAAATAGTGGTTCATTGACCGTTTTGGTGTTGTTTGAATAGCAGACTGCTCCTTTAAAAAGTCAGTCTATTAACAAATGAATGCATGAAAGAATGAAAGGATGAATGACTGAATATATAAACGAATTAATAAAAATGATGAGAGAATAATTATTTGATTTTATTATAAAGGAATAACTTCATAGCCTTCACATATAAATGTCAGTCAACCATGTTTATAAATAAATAATTCAGTCAGTAAATATATCAGCTGTCAATCTATTAGCCGGGCTCAGAAACATGTCACATGTCTCCAATGATGATTATGTGGTTCTCCAACAGACCTCTTCTTCCTCATGGCTTGACTCTGCTGTCGAGGAATTTCTTGAACTGCACCAGGTTGTCGCGAACCTCCACTCGTGTGATCTCCCATGCGCATGCGCTATGTTCCTGGAGAGCACACAATATATATATTTTATGTCTTCACTCAACTCAACCACAGCAGGTGCGCTGCCAAGGCGTCCTATGACACCACAAAGGCGCTTGGAAGTTCCCAGTTTCATATGTGATTTGTGGCAGCAAAATGCATCCTATTTGTGGTGATTTAGAATTTGCTCAGATTAATGTAGCCTCTATTCGAGAGCATTTGATATTGGACCCACCCAGTGGCGACCGGTTTTCCAACCGTACCCCACCTGTTTTGAGCCCCATATGTTTAACTACAACAAAAAAGTTATACACAACAGCAGAAAAATTACATTTGTTTAACTTTTTTTTGTTGTTGCCTGTTTTACTTGTTATTTTGGCATCAATAAGTTTCACATATCAGTTTGTAAACAATGTAGAAAAACAACAACAATCATTGAGTTAATAAAGCTGCATACAAAAATGGTCTCTTTTTGCTTTCTTGAGTAAGACAAGTTACCATCGAATATTTTTAGATCGTTCATTGTCTGCTTATATGCCCCGTTTTTTTATCCTTCGGTTCTGACTTGGTGTACAGGGAAAACACTGTGAAGAAGGTTGAATGATTCCCTTGATAAGCCCCAATTTTCAACGGGTGATTCTTAATTATGCTATTGTGAAATGAATCATGAAAAACGTAAAGATAGTGAACAGTTTTCATACATGTCTATGCAAAGAATTACATTGGAGCAATGCATTTCATGATAACAGAATACACTGTGCACCTTTGCATTCTATTCGGCGAATATTACTCCTAATACGTTATTGATTGTGGAACACAATTTCATAGATGGGTTGGAACCATAGAATGAGCAATTCTAATAATGTAATAGTATCTCCATGGTTGGAACGGAAGTTGTATAGGTGCTCAAAGTACACTGTCCAAAACAGGCCAGCCCTGTCCAGTGATAAAACACACTTAATTGAAAAAGGCATTTGAATATATCTACATTTTGAGAAGATACATTTGACTTGTTTTAATGGCTTTCCTTTATGGATTAGTAGGCTATAGGATAATTGTACTGCCATCCGTGCATATGTCCTGAGCATGTTTAATACAAATCTTAATGTCCGTTATGGGGTGCCACAAGGTTCAATTCTCGGGCTGACTATTTTCTATGAATATATCAATGATGTAGCTCTTGCTGCTGCTGATTCTCTGATCCACCTCTACGCAGACGACACCATTCTGTAGACATCTAGCCCTTCTTTGGACACTGTGCTAACAAACCTCCAAAAGAGCTTCAACGCCATACAACACTCCTTCCGTGGCCTACAACTGCTTTTAATTGCTAGTAAAATTAAGTGCATGCTCTTCCATCGATTGCTGCCGCACCCTCTTGCATTAATAGCAACACGACTCTGGACGGTTTTGACTTAGAATATGTGAAACAACTAGAAATACCTAGGTGTCTGGTTAGCCTGTGAACTCTCCTTCCAGACTCACATTAAGCATCTCCAACCCAAAATTAAATCTAGAATCGGCGTCCGACTTCACAACAACGCCTCCATCACCCATGCCACCAAACATACCCTCGTAAACTGACTATCCTACCAATCCTTGACTTCGGCGATGTCAATTTACTAAATATCCTCCTACACTCTACTTAGCAAACTGGATGTAGTCTATCACAGCGCCATCCGTTTTGTCACCAAAGCCCCATATACTACCCACCACTGCGACCTGTATGCTCTCGTTGGCTGGCCCTCACTACATATTCGTTGCCAAACCCACTGGCTCCAGGTTATCTATACATTTTTGCTAGGTAAAGTCCCGCCTTATCCCAGATCACTGGTCACCACAGCAACACCCACCCTTAGCACGCCCTCCAGCAGGTATATGCAGGTATATTTCACTGGTCATCCCCAAAGCCAACACTTACTTTAGCCGCCATTCCTTCCAGTTCTCTGCTGCCAATGACTGGAATTAATTACAAAAATCACTGAAGCTGGAGACACATGTCTCCCTCTCTAACTTTAAGCATCAGCTGTCAGAGCAGCTTACCGATCACTGTAGCTGTACACAGCCAATCTGTAAATAGCAAACCAAACTACCTCATCCACATATTATTACTTACCCTCTTGCTCTTTTGCACCCCAGTATTTCTACTTGCACATCATCATCTGCACGTCTATCACTCCATTGTTAACGCTAAATTGTAATTATTTCGCCTCTATGGCCTGTTTATTGCCTTATACCCCATACTCTTCTACATTTGCACACACTGCACATAGATTTTTCTATTGTGTTATTGACTGTACGTTTGTTTATGTGTAACTCTGTGTTGTTGTTTTTGTCGCACTGCTTTGCTTTATCTTGGCAGTGTCGCAGTTGTAAATGAGAACTCGTTCTCAACTGGCCTACCTGGTTAAATAAAGGTGAAATAGAAAATAACTACATAAAATCACACCTAGGACTTGGATACAGAATGAGCACTGAGATTACCAATATTAAAAATTATTTTTTATTTTATTAACTTAACATTTGATGAAGAGCAACAAAAGGCACGATTTTCAAATAGATAAATAGATTCATAAATAGGCCTACAACAATCAATAACCTTGACAAATAAATAAATAAATAAATATATAAGTAGGCCTACATCAATAAATAACCTTGATAAATAAATACATAAATAAATACATGTATAATATTGCTGTTTAACATTGCACATTGCATGATTGTAGAATAGAAGGCTTTAAAAATCAAGCACAATTGTAAAACACATTAGTAAAAAAAGATCTGCAAGTTCAAATTCATGTTCTGTTGGACCACAGAAGGCTGTCAGAGGTGTGTTTCAGAATGAATTCTAGGGTGTACAGGAGTTCTTTTCGAACCACTTCCCAGGCGCAGTAACTGAAATTCTGTGAAAATAAAAATAAATTGTTAGGGCAATGTAGGGTAATATTATCCTATGCAGAGATATTATCAAAACAATGTGTCTATTTGTTTTCAAACTATATCCTACCTTTTCTTTTAAAACTGCTGCAATGTTCCCAAAGTATGTCTTCAGGCCCTCTGCCCTGATGGGATAATCACTTGTATCCACACTGCTCATCTGCCAGAAAGGAGGAAAGAGGCAGGCGATGAATAATAATTAAAATGCATCCATTACAGTGTATTTGCTTGTACCCTACTTTTTATTTTATGACTGCCGCGATGTTCCTAAAGTAGGTATTCAGCATCTTTGCCCTGACTAGATAATCACGTGTATCCACACTCCCCATCATCTGACACAAGAATAAAATAATTCAAATGTCACCATACCACACTTAAACAGTTAAGCTATCTGTATTGGCCTAGGTAGGTACTCACACACTCGCTCTCTTCAATCTGACGGTAGATAATGTTCTGAAAATACTCCAACTTCTGTTGGTCCCACATTGTCGGCAGTTCGTCAGTTCCGAACAATGTGTCGATGTTCTTTAATGTCTCATAAATAGCCTTAGCAGCACCGCTGCTCAACTGAAACGGACAACAACAATAATTTCAATTAACATAAATGGCCGTGTAAAGTGTTCTACTTTCTAATCCTAACGGTTGCAAATACTCTTTCATGCTGTAAAGAACTCTTGAATATGCTCGCTTGCCCTTACCTGTGGCGCCCCGGAGGTTGCAAACGAGGTGGCTGGGAATGCCATGAAGACATTCTCCTGCAGGCACTCCAGAGGAAAATGACCCCCCTGAAAGAAGGAGAAAACACATTTTTCACGTTGAGCTATTCAGTTAAACATAGTTGGATAATACATCTCAAGTCAAAAGTAATTTATAAAATCTACCATGTCTCTCAGTAGGTTGTGGGTTGTTCGCACCAGCTGTCCTTGTAGCTGGCAAGGCATGGGCATCGAGAAAACTTGCGCGAGGCAGAGGAAGGCGCTCATCCAAGTGATAGTCTGAATTGCCATTCTTATGGTAGTTAGATGATCTGCAACAGATGGTCATTGTTAGTTGAATATAATCCTGAAAATAATGAATTAATTGAAGCCTGAAGCAATGATCAAATGATAGCATGTTGTTGATTTACCTGTTGCCAGTATATTGCAAATTTCCTCCAGTCAGAATTTGGTTTGTGTTCTGATCCCATATCTGCGGATTATCTTAAATAGTGAGGATGGAATGGATGTACAAAAAGTGAAAGGGTGTCTCGCTAAATTAAGAGTTGAAATGAATGAATTTGGGAAAGTTTTGCCAAGTGAACCGCAAGACCGGATTTCTCTTTTCGTGTGCTCCACTTCCCTCTCATCATGTTTCGAGTTTTCCTTCATAGGAGGAACATTGTCCTAAGTAGGTTTAAAAAAATAACTGATAGGCTCAAAGGAGAAGGAGACGGAGAGAGATGGAGAGGGAGAGAGAGAGAGAGAGAGAGAGAGAGAGAGAGAGAGAGAGAGAGAGAGTATCGACCCCTCAACTTTACAATGAATGCAGTAGACCTCTATTTGTCTTTATAAACACCATTATTAAACTAATAGCACTTTTATGGACTAAGGGAAGGCCTTCTACCATGTTTGTTTGTTAATCACAAAACTGCAATTTGATTGTTTTTTCCCCCTGTGTGTGTGTGTGTGTGTGTGTGTGTGTGTGTGTGTGTGTGTGTGTGTGTGTGTGTGTGTGTGTGTGTGTGTGTGTGTGTGTGTGTGTGTGTGTGTGTGTGTGTGTGTGTGTGTGTGTGTGTGACAGAGGGAGTGAGAGATGATGATTTCATATTGATCTCGTTCTGTTTGCATCTTCTGTCTCTAATCCCATTCATATCGATACATTTCAATTAAACTGTTGATAATAACTGATGATCAAATACAAATCAACCAGCATTTTATGACGTCTGTATCTGAATAATCAGGCTAACATTACCATTTGACTATTTATTACTTACGAGAGACTATATAAACTAATGTGCTCTTAGTAGGCTTAGTAGAAAAATACCTACATCCTAATTCCTAACAACACTTAGTTTCATCGTCTTGGATATGCTGAGTTAAAGGGGCAATTTCTGCGATTTCTACATCCAATTTTGGACTTTTAAATGAATGATAGATAGGCTACCTATTGACTCTTGGAGAATAAATAACTTTTAATAAAGGCCTAATGTGCTCAGTTTACCTCTCTTACCTCAACAGAACCCAAAATGTACTTTTTTATGACATTGTTTGAAACAATATACATCTAAGCAAACACTGTGTAACTTGAAAATGTATTTGAAACTATAACGTTGATCTCTTGGATGGTCATTACTTGAATCAATAGCTCTCTGACAGCGGTTACTTTTCTCGAACCCCATCCCTCATTTACCAGAATAGTGGTTGAGTGACCACTATGGTGTTGTTTTGAACTGTAGACGACCTATACACAACTGAATGCATGAAAGCCTGAATGGATGAATAAATGAATGACTGAATATTTAAATGAATGAAAAAAAAAACAATATGATAATAGATGCATGTTTTTTGTCATTTAATAGTGTTATAATAAATTATTACAAAGCCTTCATTCACATATAAATAAATCAGTCAGTCAGTAAAAATATCACCCATCTATCTATTAGCCAGCCTCAAGGACATGTCACATGTCTCCAATGATGATTATGAGGTTGTCCATCAGATCGCTTCTTCCTCACCGCTTGACTCTGTTGTCGACTTCGTCACAGCTTGACCATGGTGTCAAGGAATTTTTAAAACTGCACCAGTTTGTAGCGAAGCTTCTCTCCCACGACCTCAAATGCTCATGCGCTGTGTTCCTGGAGCGCAAACAAGACATGCATTTTTTTTCAGTCAACTCAACCACAACAGGTGCTGCGCCAACGCATCCGACGACACACAAAAACGTCGCTTGGAAGTTCCAAGTTTCAGCGAAATTCCTCCGATTTGTGGTGATCTAGAACTTTTCCTCTGATTAATTTAGCCTATTTTCGAGTGCATTTGATATTGGAAACCTTCTGTATCAAGATTGTGTTTAGCTTGTTGAAATACGTTTTCAGAGACCCTTTGCCTGAAGTCACTGACCCTCCATCTCCAGAGGATGCCCCAACACCACACCCGACCTGAAGACAATATAAAATGGTTGTGAGTGAATTAGTTCCGTCTTAAGAAAAGTACAGAAAAAAATATCGCTTAGATTAAATCACAAAATAAAGACCTGTGCCAATTATTGTCTGCCCCCAAATATAACTTAGGCTACAAGATGCGGGATCATACTTACGCATCCCTCCAATTTCTTAACTTAACTAGGTCATCTGTTTTTGAACAGGTTCAGTGTTTCTTTGTTCCATGTGACAGGAGTCAGGCTGTTAAATAATTGGGCCATATACTCCAAAGACTCTAATGCAACCACAGAGACGTCCTCGCCCTGTATGAAAGAAAACAACGTTTTAGGCATTAGGATGTCTCATAAATTCCATGGTTAAACTTCCAATTTATCATTTTGAAATTGAAAAACATCAAACTCTCTAGTTGATTCTATCCAAATATTTCTACATGATACACTTCAGTATCTTACCTGTGTGTTCTTGAAAACATGCTCTGGAAACATGCGCTCGACTTTTCTTTACGGAAACAGAACTGGAAATTGTCCACCCTGAAATAAAGTCATACCAATATCAAAAAGTGAACTGTATTGGAATAGTATCCACAAATGAAACATTGTGGTATAGAGAGTGAAGGCATTGGTTATATAAAACGTCCTATAATAAAATAGGTCTAATAATGAGATATATTGAGCATCAAATTGTACACATCAAATAGTGGACAGGTGAAAAAAGTGTGTGCTAGCGCATGAATTGCGTCCACATGCACAGTTCAGATGCTGCCGTGTATAAGCAGAACAGAACAGAGTCAGGTAGATACTCAACCATTTAAAGGCTAGCATGAATATTTGATTTTTTCGTCGTTCGGAGAGACTAGCAGACCTGCAAGAATAAACCACTTTGCCAATGTGTTGTGATAACATTATCGTAGGTAAAACACGTAGGTAGGTAAAACACGTAGGTATACACGGTACAGCTTCCAAATGTAGGTCAAACTGGCCCATAACTTTAATCTCGTAGATGGACAGTCCTTTCATCCTTAGTTCTTTGACAATGATTACTTTTCTCCAACCCCAATCCTCAGCTATTGAGAAAAATAGTGGTTCATTGACCGTTTTGGTGTTGTTTGAATAGCAGACTGCTCCTTTAAAAAAGTCAGTCTATTAACAAATGAATGCATGAAAGAATGAAAGGATGAATGACTGAATATATAAACGAATTAATAAAAATGATGAGAGAATAATTATTTGATTTTATTATAAAGGAATAACTTCATAGCTTTCACATATAAATGTCAGTCAACCATGTTTATAAATAAATAATTCAGTCAGTAAATATATCAGCTGTCAATCTATTAGCCGGGCTCAGAAACATGTCACATGTCTCCAATGATGATTATGTGGTTCTCCAACAGACCTCTTCTTCCTCATGGCTTGACTCTGCTGTCGAGGAATTTCTTGAACTGCACCAGGTTGTCGCGAACCTCCACTCGCGTGATCTCCCATGCGCATGCGCTATGTTCCTGGAGAGCACACAATATATATATTTTATGTCTTCACTCAACTCAACCACAGCAGGTGCGCTGCCAAGGCGTCCTATGACACCACAAAGGCGCTTGGAAGTTCCCAGTTTCATATGTGATTTGTGGCAGCAAAATGCATCCTATTTGTGGTGATTTAGAATTTGCTCAGATTAATGTAGCCTCTATTCGAGAGCATTTGATATTGGACCCACCCAGTGGCGACCGGTTTTCCAACCGTACCCCACCTGTTTTGAGCCCCATATGTTTAACTACAACAAAAAAAGTCTATACACAACAGCAGAAAAATTACATTTGTTTAACTTTTTTTTGTTGTTGCCTGTTTTACTTGTTATTTTGGCATCAATAAGTTTCACATATCAGTTTGTAAACAATGTAGAAAAACAACAACAATCATTGAGTTAATAAAGCTGCATACAAAAATGGTCTCTTTTTTGCTTTCTTGAGTAAGACAAGTTACCATCGAATATTTTTAGATCGTTCATTGTCTGCTTATATGCCCTGTTTTTTTATCCTTTGGTTCTGACTTGGTGTACAGGGAAAACACTGTGAAGAAGGTTGAATGATTCCCTTGATAAGCCCCAATTTTCAACGGGTGATTCTTAATTATGCTATTGTGAAATGAATCATGAAAAACGTAAAGATAGTGAACAGTTTTCATACATGTCTATGCAAAGAATTACATTGGAGCAATGCATTTCATGATAACAGAATACACTGTGCACCTTTGCATTCTATTCGGCGAATATTACTCCTAATACGTTATTGATTGTGGAACACAATTTCATAGATGGGTTGGAACCATAGAATGAGCAATTCTAATAATGTAATAGTATCTCCATGGTTGGAACGGAAGTTGTATAGGTGCTCAAAGTACACTGTCCAAAACAGGCCAGCCCTGTCCAGTGATAAAACACACTTAATTGAAAAAAGGCATTTGAATATATCTACATTTTGAGAAGATACATTTGACTTGTTTTAATGGCTTTCCTTTATGGATTAGTAGGCTATAGGACTAATTGTACTGCCATCCGTGCATATGTCCTGAGCATGTTTAATACAAATCTTAATGTCCGCTATGGGGGTACCACAAGGTTCAATTCTCACGCTGACTCTTTTCTATGAATGTATCAATTATGTAGCTCTTGCTGCTGATGATTCTCTGATCCACCTCTACGCAGACGACACCATTCTGTAGACATCTAGCCCTTCTTTGGACACTGTGCTAACAAACCTCCAAAAGAGCTTCAACGCCATACAACACTCCTTCCGTGGCCTACAACTGCTTTTAATTGCTAGTAAAATTAAGTGCATGCTCTTCCATCGATTGCTGCCTCACCCTCTTGCATTAATAGCAACACGACTCTGGACGGTTTTGACTTAGAATATGTGAAACAACTAGAAATACCTAGGTGTCTGGTTAGCCTGTGAACTCTCCTTCCAGACTCACATTAAGCATCTCCAACCCAAAATTAAATCTAGAATCGGCGTCCGACTTCACAACAACGCCTCCATCACCCATGCCACCAAACATACCCTCGTAAAACTGACTATCCTACCAATCCTTGACTTCGGCGATGTCAATTTACTAAATATCCTCCTACACTCTACTTAGCAAACTGGATGTAGTCTATCACAGCGCCATCCGTTTTGTCACCAAAGCCCCATATACTACCCACCACTGCGACCTGTATGCTCTCGTTGGCTGGCCCTCACTACATATTCGTTGCCAAACCCACTGGCTCCAGGTTATCTATACGTTTTTGCTAGGTAAAGTCCCGCCTTATCCCAGATCACTGGTCACCATAGCAACACCCACCCTTAGCACGCCCTCCAGCAGGTATATGCAGGTATATTTCACTGGTCATCCCCAAAGCCAACACTTGCTTTAGACGCCATTCCTTCCAGTTCTCTGCTGCCAATGACTGGAATTAATTGCAAAAATCACTGAAGCTGGAGACACATGTCTCCCTCTCTAACTTTAAGCATCAGCTGTCAGAGCAGCTTACCGATCACTGTAGCTGTACACAGCCAATCTGTAAATAGCAAACCAAACTACCTCATCCACATATTATTACTTACCCTCTTGCTCTTTTGCACCCCAGTATCTCTACTTGCACATCATCATCTGCACTTCTATCACTCCATTGTTAATGCTAAATTGTAATTATTTGGCCTCTATGGCCTGTTTATTGCCTTATCCCCCATACTCTTCTACATTTGCACACACTGCACATAGATTTTTCTATTGTGTTATTGACTATACGTTTGTTTATGTGTAACTCTGTGTTGTTGTTTTTGTCGCACTGCTTTGCTTTATCTTGGCAGTGTCGCAGTTGTAAATGATAACTCGTTCTCAACTGGCCTACCTGGTTAAATAAAGGTGAAATAGAAAATAACTACATAAAATCACACCTAGGACTTGGATACAGAATGAGCACTGAGATTACCAATATTAAAAGTTATTTTTTATTTTATTAACTTAACATTTGATGAAGAGCAACAAAAGGCACGATTTTCAAATAGATAAATAGATTCATAAATAGGCCTACATCAATAAATAACCTTGATAAATAAATAAATAAATAAATATATAAGTAGGCCTACATCAATAAATAACCTTGATAAATAAATAAATAAATACATAAATAAATACATGTATAATATTGCTGTTTGACATTGCACATTGCATGATTGTAGAATAGAAGGCTTTAAAAATCAAGCACAATTGTAAAACACATTAGTAAAAAAAGATCTGCAAGTTCAAATTCATGTTCTGTTGGACCACAGAAGGCTGTCAGAGGTGTGTTTCAGAATGAATTCTAGGGTGTACAGGAGTTCTTTTCGAACCACTTCCCAGGCGCAGTAACTGAAATTCTGTGAAAATAAAAATAAATTGTTAGGGCAATGTAGGGTAATATTATCCTATGCAGAGATATTATCAAAACAATGTGTCTATTTGTTTTCAAACTATATCCTACCTTTTCTTTTAAAACTGCTGCAATGTTCCCAAAGTATGTCTTCAGGCCCTCTGCCCTGATGGGATAATCACTTGTATCCACACTGCTCATCTGCCAGAAAGGAGGAAAGAGGCAGGCGATGAATAATAATTAAAATGCATCCATTACAGTGTATTTGCTTGTACCCTACTTTTTATTTTATGACTGCCGCGATGTTCCTAAAGTAGGTATTCAGCATCTTTGCCCTGACTAGATAATCACGTGTATCCACACTCCCCATCATCTGACACAAGAATAAAATAATTCAAATGTCACCATACCACACTTAAACAGTTAAGCTATCTGTATTGGCCTAGGTAGGTACTCACACACTCGCTCTCTTCAATCTGACGGTAGATAATGTTCTGAAAATACTCCAACTTCTGTTGGTCCCACATTGTCGGCAGTTCGTCAGTTCCGAACAATGTGTCGATGTTCTTTAATGTCTCATAAATAGCCTTAGCAGCACCGCTGCTCAACTGAAACGGACAACAACAATAATTTCAATTAACATAAATGGCCGTGTAAAGTGTTCTACTTTCTAATCCTAACGGTTGCAAATACTCTTTCATGCTGTAAAGAACTCTTGAATATGCTCGCTTGCCCTTACCTGTGGCGCCCCGGAGGTTGCAAACGAGGTGGCTGGGAATGCCATGAAGACATTCTCCTGCAGGCACTCCAGAGGAAAATGACCCCCCTGAAAGAAGGAGAAAACACATTTTTCACGTTGAGCTATTCAGTTAAACATAGTTGGATAATACATCTCAAGTCAAAAGTAATTTATAAAATCTACCATGTCTCTCAGTAGGTTGTGGGTTGTTCGCACCAGCTGTCCTTGTAGCTGGCAAGGCATGGGCATCGAGAAAACTTGCGCGAGGCAGAGGAAGGCGCTCATCCAAGTGATAGTCTGAATTGCCATTCTTATGGTAGTTAGATGATCTGCAACAGATGGTCATTGTTAGTTGAATATAATCCTGAAAATAATGAATTAATTGAAGCCTGAAGCAATGATCAAATGATAGCATGTTGTTGATTTACCTGTTGCCAGTATATTGCAAATTTCCTCCAGTCAGAATTTGGTTTGTGTTCTGATCCCATATCTGCGGATTATCTTAAATAGTGAGGATGGAATGGATGTACAAAAAGTGAAAGGGTGTCTCGCTAAATTAAGAGTTGAAATGAATGAATTTGGGAAAGTTTTGCCAAGTGAACCGCAAGACCGGATTTCTCTTTTCGTGTGCTCCACTTCCCTCTCATCATGTTTCGAGTTTTCCTTCATAGGAGGAACATTGTCCTAAGTAGGTTTAAAAAAAGAACTGATAGGCTCAAAGGAGAAGGAGACGGAGAGAGATGGAGAGGGAGAGAGAGAGAGAGAGAGAGAGAGAGAGAGGGAGAGAGAGAGTATCGACCCCTCAACTTTACAATGAATGCAGTAGACCTCTATTTGTCTTTATAAACACCATTATTAAACTAATAGCACTTTTATGGACTAAGGGAAGGCCTTCTACCATGTTTGTTTGTTAATCACAAAACTGCAATTTGATTGTTTGTTTTTTTCCCTGTGTGTGTGTGTGTGTGTGTGTGTGTGTGTGTGTGTGTGTGTGTGTGTGTGACAGAGGGAGTGAGAGATGATGATTTCATATTGATCTCGTTCTGTTTGCATCTTCTGTCTCTAATCCCATTCATATCGATACATTTCAATTAAACTGTTGATAATAACTGATGATCAAATACAAATCAACCAGCATTTTATGACGTCTGTATCTGAATAATCAGGCTAACATTACCATTTGACTATTTATTACTTACGAGAGACTATATAAACTAATGTGCTCTTAGTAGGCTTAGTAGAAAAATACCTACATCCTAATTCCTAACAACACTTAGTTTCATCGTCTTGGATATGCTGAGTTAAAGGGGCAATTTCTGCGATTTCTACATCCAATTTTGGACTTTTAAATGAATGATAGATAGGCTACCTATTGACTCTTGGAGAATAAATAACTTTTAATAAAGGCCTAATGTGCTCAGTTTACCTCTCTTACCTCAACAGAACCCAAAATGTACTTTTTTATGACATTGTTTGAAACAATATACATCTAAGCAAACACTGTGTAACTTGAAAATGTATTTGAAACTATAACGTTGATCTCTTGGATGGTCATTACTTGAATCAATAGCTCTCTGACAGCGGTTAGTTTTCTCGAACCCCATCCCTCATTTACCAGAATAGTGGTTGAGTGACCACTATGGTGTTGTTTTGAACTGTAGACGACCTATAAACAACTGAATGCATGAAAGCCTGAATGGATGAATAAATGAATGACTGAATATTTAAATGAATTTAAAAAAACCAATATGATAATAGATGCATGTTTTTTGTCATTTAATAGTGTTATAATAAATTATTACAAAGCCTTCATTCACATATAAATAAATCAGTCAGTCAGTAAAAATATCACCCATCTATCTATTAGCCAGCCTCAAGGACATGTCACATGTCTCCAATGATGATTATGAGGTTGTCCATCAGATCGCTTCTTCCTCACTGCTTGACTCTGTTGTCGACTTCGTCACAGCTTGACCATGGTGTCAAGGAATTTTTAAAACTGCACCAGTTTGTAGCGAAGCTTCTCTCCCACGACCTCAAATGCTCATGCGCTGTGTTCCTGGAGCGCATACATGACATGCATTTTTTTCAGTCAACTCAACCACAACAGGTGCTGCGCCAACGCATCCGACGACACACAAAAAACGTCGCTTGGAAGTTCCAAGTTTCAGCGAAATTCCTCCGATTTGTGGTGATCTAGAACTTTTCCTCTGATTAATTTAGCCTATTTTCGAGTGCATTTGATATTGGAAACCTTCTGTATCAAGATTGTGTTTAGCTTGTTGAAATACGTTTTCAGAGACCCTTTGCCTGAAGTCACTGACCCTCCATCTCCAGAGGATGCCCCAACACCACACCCGACCTGAAGACAATATAAAATGGTTGTGAGTGAATTAGTTCCGTCTTAAGAAAAGTACAGAAAAAAATATCGCTTAGATTAAATCACAAAATAAAGACCTGTGCCAATTATTGTCTGCCCCCAAATATAACTTAGGCTACAAGATGCGGGATCATACTTACGCATCCCTCCAATTTCTTAACTTAACTAGGTCATCTGTTTTTGAACAGGTTCAGTGTTTCTTTGTTCCATGTGACAGGAGTCAGGCTGTTAAATAATTGGGCCATATACTCCAAAGACTCTAATGCAACCACAGAGACGTCCTCGCCCTGTATGAAAGAAAACAACGTTTTAGGCATTAGGATGTCTCATAAATTCCATGGTTAAACTTCCAATTTATCATTTTGAAATTGAAAAACATCAAACTCTCTAGTTGATTCTATCCAAATATTTCTACATGATACACTTCAGTATCTTACCTGTGTGTTCTTGAAAACATGCTCTGGAAACATGCGCTCGACTTTTCTTTACGGAAACAGAACTGGAAATTGTCCACCCTGAAATAAAGTCATATCAATATCAAAAAGTGAACTGTATTGGAATAGTATCCACAAATGAAACATTGTGGTATAGAGAGTGAAGGCATTGGTTATATAAAACGTCCTATAATAAAATAGGTCTAATAATGAGATATATTGAGTATCAAATTGTACACATCAAATAGTGGACAGGTGAAAAAAGTGTGTGCTAGCGCATGAATTGCGTCCACATGCACAGTTCAGATGCTGCCGTGTATAAGCAGAACAGAACAGAGTCAGGTAGATACTCAACCATTTAAAGGCTAGCATGAATATTTGATTTTTTCGTCGTTCGGAGAGACTAGCAGACCTGCAAGAATAAACCACTTTGCCAATGTGTTGTGATAACATTATCGTAGGTAAAACACGTAGGTAGGTAAAACACGTAGGTATACACGGTACAGCTTCCAAATGTAGGTCAAACTGGCCCATAACTTTAATCTCGTAGATGGACAGTCCTTTCATCCTTAGTTCTTTGACAATGATTACTTTTCTCCAACCCCAATCCTCAGCTATTGAGAAAAATAGTGGTTCATTGACCGTTTTGGTGTTGTTTGAATAGCAGACTGCTCCTTTAAAAAAGTCAGTCTATTAACAAATGAATGCATGAAAGAATGAAAGGATGAATGACTGAATATATAAACGAATTAATAAAAATGATGAGAGAATAATTATTTGATTTTATTATAAAGGAATAACTTCATAGCCTTCACATATAAATGTCAGTCAACCATGTTTATAAATAAATAATTCAGTCAGTAAATATATCAGCTGTCAATCTATTAGCCGGGATCAGAAACATGTCACATGTCTCCAATGATGATTATGTGGTTCTCCAACAGACCTCTTCTTCCTCATGGCTTGACTCTGCTGTCGAGGAATTTCTTGAACTGCACCAGGTTGTCGCGAACCTCCACTCGCGTGATCTCCCATGCGCATGCGCTATGTTCCTGGAGAGCACACAATATATATATATTTTATGTCTTCACTCAACTCAACCACAGCAGGTGCGCTGCCAAGGCGTCCTATGACACCACAAAGGCGCTTGGAAGTTCCCAGTTTCATATGTGATTTGTGGCAGCAAAATGCATCCTATTTGTGGTGATTTAGAATTTGCTCAGATTAATGTAGCCTCTATTCGAGAGCATTTGATATTGGACCCACCCAGTGGCGACCGGTTTTCCAACCGTACCCCACCTGTTTTGAGCCCCATATGTTTAACTACAACAAAAAAAGTCTATACACAACAGCAGAAAAATTACATTTGTTTAACTTTTTTTTGTTGTTGCCTGTTTTACTTGTTATTTTGGCATCAATAAGTTTCACATATCAGTTTGTAAACAATGTAGAAAAACAACAACAATCATTGAGTTAATAAAGCTGCATACAAAAATGGTCTCTTTTTTGCTTTCTTGAGTAAGACAAGTTACCATCGAATATTTTTAGATCGTTCATTGTCTGCTTATATGCCCCGTTTTTTTATCCTTCGGTTCTGACTTGGTGTACAGGGAAAACACTGTGAAGAAGGTTGAATGATTCCCTTGATAAGCCCCAATTTTCAACGGGTGATTCTTAATTATGCTATTGTGAAATGAATCATGAAAAACGTAAAGATAGTGAACAGTTTTCATACATGTCTATGCAAAGAATTACATTGGAGCAATGCATTCCATGATAACAGAATACACTGTGCACCTTTGCATTCTATTCGGCGAATATTACTCCTAATACGTTATTGATTGTGGAACACAATTTCATAGATGGGTTGGAACCATAGAATGAGCAATTCTAATAATGTAATAGTATCTCCATGGTTGGAACGGAAGTTGTATAGGTGCTCAAAGTAAAGTACACTGTCCAAAACAGGCCAGCCCTGTCCAGTGATAAAACACACTTAATTGAAAAAAGGCATTTGAATATATCTACATTTTGAGAAGATACATTTGACTTGTTTTAATGGCTTTCCTTTATGGATTAGTAGGCTATAGGACTAATTGTATTGCCATCCGTGCATATGTCCTGAGCATTTTACAAATCGTAATGCCCGCTATTGGGGTACCACAAGGTTCAATTCTCACGCTGACTCTTTTCTATGAATGTTTCAATGATGTAGCTCTTGCTGCTGATGATTCTCTGATCCACCTCTACGCAGACGACACCATTCTGTAGACATCTAGCCCTTCTTTGGACACTGTGCTAACAAACCTCCAAAAGAGCTTCAACGCCATACAACACTCCTTCGGTGGCCTCCAACTGCTTTTAATTGCTAGTAAAATTAAGTGCATGCTCTTCCATCGATTGCTGCCGCACCCTCTTGCATTAATAGCAACACGACTCTGGACGGTTTTGACTTAGAATATGTGAAACAACTACAAATACCTAGGTGTCTGGTTAGCCTGTAAACTCTCCTTCCAGACTCACATTAAGCATCTCCAACCCAAAATTAAATCTAGAATCGGCGTCCTACTTCACAACAAAGCCTCCATCACCCATGCCACCAAACATACCCTCGTATAACTGACTATCCTACCAATCCTTGACTAAGGCGATGTTATTCACTAAATATCCTCCTACACTCTACTTAGCAAACTGGATGTAGTCTATCACAGCGCCATCCGTTTTGTCACCAAAGCCCCATATACTACCCACCACTGCGACCTGTATGCTCTCGTTGGCTGGCCCTCACTACATATTAGTTGCCAAACCCACTGGCTCCAGGTTATCTATACGTTTTTGCTAGGTAAAGTCCCGCCTTATCCCAGATCACTGGTCACCATAGCAACACCCACCCTTAGCACGCCCTCCAGCAGGTATATGCAGGTATATTTCACTGGTCATCCCCAAAGCCAACACTTGCTTTAGACGCCATTCCTTCCAGTTCTCTGCTGCCAATGACTGGAATTAATTGCAAAAATCACTGAAGCTGGAGACACATGTCTCCCTCTCTAACTTTAAGCATCAGCTGTCAGAGCAGCTTACCATCACTGTAGCTGTACACAGCCAATCTGTAAATAGCAAACCAAACTACCTCATCCACATATTATTACTTACCCTCTTGCTCTTTTGCACCCCAGTATCTCTACTTGCACATCATCATCTGCACTTCTATCACTCCATTGTTAATGCTAAATTGTAATTATTTGGCCTCTATGGCCTGTTTATTGCCTTATCCCCCATACTCTTCTACATTTGCACACACTGCACATAGATTTTTCTATTGTGTTATTGACTATACGTTTGTTTATGTGTAACTCTGTGTTGTTGTTTTTGTCGCACTGCTTTGCTTTATCTTGGCAGTGTCGCAGTTGTAAATGAGAACTCGTTCTCAACTGGCCTACCTGGTTAAATAAAGGTGAAATAGAAAATAACTACATAAAATCACACCTTGGACTTGGATACAGAATGAGCACTCGGATTACAAATATTTAAAAGTATTTTTTATTTTATTAACTTAACATTTGATGAAGAGCAACAAAAGGCACGATTTTCAAATAGATAAATAGATTCATAAATAGACCTACATCAATAAATAACCTTGATTAATAAATAAATATATAAGTAGGCCTACATCAATAAATAACCTTGATAAATAAATACATAAATAAATACATGTATAATATTGCTGTTTGACATTGCACATTGCATGATTGTAGAATAGAAGGCTTTAAAAATCAAGCACAATTGTAAAACACATTAGTAAAAAAAGATCTGCAAGTTCAAATTCATGTTCTGTTGGACCACAGAAGGCTGTCAGAGGTGTGTTTCAGAATGAATTCTAGGGTGTACAGGAGTTCTTTTCGAACCACTTCCCAGGCGCAGTAACTGAAATTCTGTGAAAATAAAAATAAATTGTTAGAGCAATGTAGGGTAATATTATCCTATGTAGAGATATTATCAAAACAATGTGTCTATTTGTTTTCAAACTATATCCTACCTTTTCTTTTAAAACTGCTGCAATGTTCCCAAAGTATGTCTTCAGGCCCTCTGCCCTGATGGGATAATCACTTGTATCCACACTGCTCATCTGCCAGAAAGGAGGAAAGAGGCAGGCGATGAATAATAATTAAAATGCATCCATTACAGTGTATTTGCTTGTACCCTACTTTTTATTTTATGACTGCCGCGATGTTCCTAAAGTAGGTATTCAGCATCTTTGCCCTGACTAGATAATCACGTGTATCCACACTCCCCATCATCTGACACAAGAATAAAATAATTCAAATGTCACCATACCACACTTAAACAGTTAAGCTATCTGTATTGGCCTAGGTAGGTACTCACACACTCGCTCTCTTCAATCTGACGGTAGATAATGTTCTGAAAATACTCCAACTTCTGTTGGTCCCACATTGTCGGCAGTTCGTCAGTTCCGAACAATGTGTCGATGTTCTTTAATGTCTCATAAATAGCCTTAGCAGCACCGCTGCTCAACTGAAACGGACAACAACAATAATTTCAATTAACATAAATGGCCGTGTAAAGTGTTCTACTTTCTAATCCTAACGGTTGCAAATACTCTTTCATGCTGTAAAGAACTCTTGAATATGCTCGCTTGCCCTTACCTGTGGCGCCCCGGAGGTTGCAAACGAGGTGGCTGGGAATGCCATGAAGACATTCTCCTGCAGGCACTCCAGAGGAAAATGACCCCCCTGAAAGAAGGAGAAAACACATTTTTCACGTTGAGCTATTCAGTTAAACATAGTTGGATAATACATCTCAAGTCAAAAGTAATTTATAAAATCTACCATGTCTCTCAGTAGGTTGTGGGTTGTTCGCACCAGCTGTCCTTGTAGCTGGCAAGGCATGGGCATCGAGAAAACTTGCGCGAGGCAGAGGAAGGCGCTCATCCAAGTGATAGTCTGAATTGCCATTCTTATGGTAGTTAGATGATCTGCAACAGATGGTCATTGTTAGTTGAATATAATCCTGAAAATAATGAATTAATTGAAGCCTGAAGCAATGATCAAATGATAGCATGTTGTTGATTTACCTGTTGCCAGTATATTGCAAATTTCCTCCAGTCAGAATTTGGTTTGTGTTCTGATCCCATATCTGCGGATTATCTTAAATAGTGAGGATGGAATGGATGTACAAAAAGTGAAAGGGTGTCTCGCTAAATTAAGAGTTGAAATGAATGAATTTGGGAAAGTTTTGCCAAGTGAACCGCAAGACCGGATTTCTCTTTTCGTGTGCTCCACTTCCCTCTCATCATGTTTCGAGTTTTCCTTCATAGGAGGAACATTGTCCTAAGTAGGTTTAAAAAAATAACTGATAGGCTCAAAGGAGAAGGAGACGGAGAGAGATGGAGAGGGAGAGAGAGAGAGAGAGAGAGAGAGAGAGAGAGAGAGAGTATCGACCCCTTAACTTTACAATGAATGCAGTAGACCTCTATATGTCTTTATAAACACCATTATTAAACTAATAGCACTTCTATGGACGAAGGGAAGGCCTTCTACCATGTTTGTTTGTTAATCACAAAACTGCAATTTGATTGTTTTTTTGTTTTTTTTCCCTGTGTGTGTGTGTTTGTGTGTGTGTGTGTGTGTGTGTGTGTGTGTGTGTGTGTGTGTGTGTGTGTGTGTGTGTGTGTGTGTGTGTGTGTGTGTGTGTGTGTGTGTGTGTGTGTGTGTGTGTGTGTGTGACAGAGGGAGTGAGAGATGATGATTTCATATTGATCTCGTTCTGTTTGCATCTTCTGTCTCTAATCCCATTCATATCGATACATTTCAATTAAACTGTTGATAATAACTGATGATCAAATACAAATCAACCAGCATTTTATGACGTCTGTATCTGAATAATCAGGCTAACATTACCATTTGACTATTTATTACTTACGAGAGACTATATAAACTAATTTGCTCTTAGTAGGCTTAGTAGAAAAATACCTACATCCTAATTCCTAACAACACTTAGTTTCATCGTCTTGGATATGCTGAGTTAAAGGGGCAATTTCTGCGATTTCTACATCCAATTTTGGACTTTTAAATGAATGATAGATAGGCTACCTATTGACTCTTGGAGAATAAATAACTTTTAATAAAGGCCTAATGTGCTCAGTTTACCTCTCTTACCTCAACAGAACCCAAAATGTACTTTTTTATGACATTGTTTGAAACAATATACATCTAAGCAAACACTGTGTAACTTGAAAATGTATTTGAAACTATAATGTTGATCTCTTGGATGGTCATTACTTGAATCAATAGCTCTCTGACAGCGGTTACTTTTCTCGAACCCCATCCCTCATTTACCAGAATAGTGGTTGAGTGACCACTATGGTGTTGTTTTGAACTGTAGACGACCTATAAACAACTGAATGCATGAAAGCCTGAATGGATGAATAAATGAATGACTGAATATTTAAATGAATGGGAAAAAAAAAACAATATGATAATAGATGCATGTTTTTGTCATTTAATAGTGTTATAATAAATTATTACAAAGCCTTCATTCACATATAAATAAATCAGTCAGTCAGTAAAAATATCACCCATCTATCTATTAGCCAGCCTCAAGGACATGTCACATGTCTCCAATGATGATTATGAGGTTGTCCATCAGATCGCTTCTTCCTCACCGCTTGACTCTGTTGTCGACTTCGTCACAGCTTGACCATGGTGTCAAGGAATTTTTAAAACTGCACCAGTTTGTAGCGAAGCTTCTCTCCCACGACCTCAAATGCTCATGCGCTGTGTTCCTGGAGCGCATACAAGACATGCATTTTTTTCAGTCAACTCAACCACAACAGGTGCTGCGCCAACGCATCCGACGACACACAAAAAACGTCGCTTGGAAGTTCCAAGTTTCAGCGAAATTCCTCCGATTTGTGGTGATCTAGAACTTTTCCTCTGATTAATTTAGCCTATTTTCGAGTGCATTTGATATTGGAAACCTTCTGTATCAAGATTGTGTTTAGCTTGTTGAAATACGTTTTCAGAGACCCTTTGCCTGAAGTCACTGACCCTCCATCTCCAGAGGATGCCCCAACACCACACCCGACCTGAAGACAATATAAAATGGTTGTGAGTGAATTTGTTCCGTCTTAAGAAAAGTACAGAAAAAAATATCGCTTAGATTAAATCACAAAATAAAGACCTGTGCCAATTATTGTCTGCCCCCCAAATATAACTTAGGCTACAAGATGCGGGATCATACTTACGCATCCCTCCAATTTCTTAACTTAACTAGGTCATCTGTTTTTGAACAGGTTCAGTGTTTCTTTGTTCCATGTGACAGGAGTCAGGCTGTTAAATAATTGGGCCATATACTCCAAAGACTCTAATGCAACCACAGAGACGTCCTCCCCCTGTATGAAAGAAAACAACGTTTTAGGCATTAGGATGTCTCATAAATTCCATGGTTAAACTTCCAATTTATCATTTTGAAATTGAAAAACATCAAACTCTCTAGTTGATTCAATCCAAATATTGCTACATGATACACTTCAGTATCTTACCTGTGTGTTCTTGATAACATGCTCTGGAAATATGCGCTCGACTTTTCTTTACGGAAACAGAACTGGAAATTCTCCACCCTGAAATAAAGTCATATCAATATCAAAAAGTGAACTGTATTGGAATAGTATCCACAAATGAAACATTGTGGTACAGAGAGTGAAGGCATTGGTTGTATTTTGATTTTTTTTTTTATTTATTTCACCTTTATTTAACCAGGTAGGCTAGTTGAGAACAAGTTCTCATTTGCAACTGCGACCTGGCCAAGATAAAGCATAGCAGTGTGAGCAGACAACACAGAGTTACACATGGAATAAACAATTAACAAGTCAATAACACAGTAGAAAACAAAGGGGGAGTCTATATACAATGTGTGCAAAAGGCATGAGGAGGTAGGCGAATAACTACAATTTTGCAGATTAACACTGGAGTGATAAATGATCAGATGGTCATGTATAGGTAGAGATATTGGTGTGCAAAAGAGCAGAAAAGTAAATAAATAAAAACAGTATGGGGATGAGGTAGGTGAAAATGGGTGGGCTATTTACCAATAGACTATGTACAGCTGCAGCGATCGGTCAGCTGCTCAGATAGCTGATGTTTGAAGTTGGTGAGGGAGATAAAAGTCTCCAACTTCAGCGATTTTTGCAATTCGTTCCAGTCACAGGCAGCAGAGTACTGGAACAAAAGGCGGCCAAATGAGGTGTTGGCTTTAGGGATGATCAGTGAGATACACCTGCTGGAGCGCGTGCTACGGATGGGTGTTGCCATCGTGACCAGTGAACTGAGATAAGGCGGAGCTTTACCTAGCATGGACTTGTAGATGACCTGGAGCCAGTGGGTCTGGCGACGAATATGTAGCGAGGGCCAGCCGACCAGAGCATACAAGTCGCAGTGGTGGGTGGTATAAGGTGCTTTAGTGACAAAACGGATGGCACTGTGATAGACTGCATCCAGTTTGCTGAGTAGAGTGTTGGAAGCCATTTTGTAGATGACATCGCCGAAGTCGAGGATCGGTAGGATAGTCAGTTTTACTAGGGTAAGCTTGGCGGCGTGAGTGAAGGAGGCTTTGTTGCAGAATAGAAAGCCGACTCTTGATTTGATTTTCGATTGGAGATGTTTGATATGAGTCTGGAAGGAGAGTTTGCAGTCTAGCCAGACACCTAGGTACTTATAGATGTCCACATATTCAAGGTCGGAACCATCCAGGGTGGTGATGCTAGTCGGGCATGCGGGTGCAGGCAGCGATCGGTTGAAAAGCATGCATTTGGTTTTACTAGCGTTTAAGAGCAGTTGGAGGCCACGGAAGGAGTGTTGTATGGCATTGAAGCTTGTTTGGAGGTTAGATAGCACAGTGTCCAATGACGGGCCAAAAGTATATAGAATGGTGTCGTCTGCGTAGAGGTGGATCAGGGAATCGCCCGCAGCAAGAGCAACATCATTGATATATACAGAGAAAAGAGTCGGCCCGAGAATTGAACCCTGTGGCACCCCCATAGAGACTGCCAGAGGACCGGACAGCATGCCCTCCGATTTGACACACTGAACTCTGTCTGCAAAGTAATTGGTGAACCAGGCAAGGCAGTCATCCGAAAACCGAGGCTACTGAGTCTGCCGATAAGAATATGGTGATTGACAGAGTCGAAAGCCTTGGCAAGGTCGATGAAGACGGCTGCACAGTACTGTCTTTTATCGATGGCGGTTATGATATCATTTAGTACCTTGAGCGTGGCTGAGGTGCACCCGTGACCGGCTCGGAAACCAGATTGCACAGCGGAGAAGGTACGGTGGGATTCGAGATGGTCAGTGACCTGTTTGTTGACTTGGCTTTCGAAGACCTTAGATAGGCAGGGCAGGATGGATATAGGTCTGTAACAGTTTGGGTCCAGGGTGTCTCCCCCTTTGAAGAGGGGGATGACTGCGGCAGCTTTCCAATCCTTGGGGATCTCAGACGATATGAAAGAGAGGTTGAACAGGCTGGTAATAGGGGTTGAGACAATGGCGGCGGATAGTTTCAGAAATAGGGGGTCCAGATTGTCAAGCCCAGCTGATTTGTACGGGTCCAGGTTTTGCAGCTCTTTCAGAACATCTGCTATCTGGATTTGGGTAAAGGAGAACCTGGAGAGGCTTGGGCGAGGCGCTGCCGGGGGGGCGGAGCTGTTGGCCGAGGTTGGAGTAGCCAGGCGGAAGGCATGGCCAGCCGTTGAGAAATGCTTATTGAAGTTTTCGATAATCATGGATTTATCGGTGGTGACCGTGTTACCTATCCTCAGTGCAGTGGGCAGCTGGGAGGAGGTGCTCTTGTTCTCCATGGACTTCACAGTGTCCCAGAACTTTTTGGAGTTGGAGCTACAGGATGCAAACTTCTGCCTGAAGAAGCTGGCCTTAGCTTTCCTGACTGACTGCGTGTATTGGTTCCGGACTTCCCTGAACAGTTGCATATCACGGGACTATTCGATGCTATTGCAGTCCGCCACAGGATGTTTTTGTGCTGGTCGAGGGCAGTCAGGTCTGGGGTGAACCAAGGGCTATATCTGTTCTTAGTTCTGCATTTTGAACGGAGCATGCTTATCTAAAATGGTGAGGAAGTTACTTTTAAAGAATGACCAGGCATCCTCAACTGACGGGATGAGGTCAATGTCCTTCCAGGATACCCGGGCCAGGTCGATTAGAAAGGCCTGCTCACAGAAGTGTTTTAGGGAGCGTTTGACAGTGATGAGGGGTGGTCGTTTGACTGCGGCTCCGTAGCGGATACAGGCAATGAGGCAGTGATCGCTGAGATCCTGGTTGAAGACAGCGGAGGTGTATTTGGAGGGCCAGTTGGTCAGGATGACGTCTATGAGGGTGCCCTTGTTTACAGAGTTAGGGTTGTACCTGGTGGGTTCCTTGATGATTTGTGTGAGATTGAGGGCATCTAGCTTAGATTGTAGGACTGGCGGGGTGTTAAGCATATCCCAGTTTAGGTCACCTAACAGAACAAACTCTGAGGCTAGATGGGGGGCGATCAATTCACAAATGGTGTCCAGGGCACAGCTGGGAGCTGAGGGGGGTCGGTAGCAGGCGGCAACAGTGAGAGACTTATTTCTGGAGAGAGTAATTTTCAAAATTAGTAGTTCGAACTGTTTGGGTATGGACCTGGAAAGTATGACATTACTTTGCAGGCTCTCTCTGCAGTAGACTGCAACTCCTCCCCCTTTGGCAGTTCTATCTTGACGGAAGATGTTATAGTTGGGTATGGAAATCTCTGAATTTTTGGTGGCCTTCCTGAGCCAGGATTCAGACACAGCAAGGACATCGGGGTTAGCAGAGTGTGCTAGAGCAGTGAGTAAAACAAACTTAGGGAGGAGGCTTCTGATGTTGACATGCATGAAACCAAGGCTTTTTCGATCACAGAAGTCAACAAATGAGGGTGCCTGGGGACATGCAGGGCCTATAAAACGTCCTATAATAAAATAGGTCTAATAATGAGATATATTGAGCATCAAATTGTACACATCAAATAGTGGACAGGTGAAAAAAAGTGTGTGCTAGCGCATGAATTGCGTCCACATGCACAGTTCAGATGCTGCCGTGTATAAGCAGAACAGGACAGAGTCAGGTAGATACTCAACCATTTAAAGGCTAGCATGAATATTTGATTTTTTCGTCGTTCGGAGAGACTAGCAGACCTGCAAGAATAAACCACTTTGCCAATGTGTTGTGATAACATTATCGTAGGTAAAACACGTAGGTAGGTAAAACACGTAGGTAAACACGGTACAGCTTCCAAATGTAGGTCAAACTGGCCCATAACTTTAATCTCGTAGATGGACAGTCCTTTCATCCTTAGTTCTTTGACAATGATTACTTTTCTCCAACCCCAATCCTCAGCTATTGAGAAAAATAGTGGTTCATTGACCGTTTTGGTGTTGTTTGAATAGCAGACTGCTCCTTTAAAAAAGTCAGTCTATTAACAAATGAATGCATGAAAGAATGAAAGGATGAATGACTGAATATATAAACGAATTAATAAAAATGATGAGAGAATAATTATTTGATTTTATTATAAAGGAATAACTTCATAGCCTTCACATATAAATGTCAGTCAACCATGTTTATAAATAAATAATTCAGTCAGTAAATATATCAGCTGTCAATCTATTAGCCGGGCTCAGAAACATGTCACATGTCTCCAATGATGATTATGTGGTTCTCCAACAGACCTCTTCTTCCTCAAGGCTTGACTGCTGTCGAGGAATTTCTTGAACTGCACCAGGTTGTCGCGAACCTCCACTCGTGTGATCTCCCATGCGCATGCGCTATGTTCCTGGAGAGCACACAATATATAAATATATATATATATTTTATGTCTTCACTCAACTCAACCACAGCAGGTGCGCTGCCAAGGCGTCGTATGACACCACAAAGGCGCTTGGAAGTTCCCAGTTTCATATGTGATTTGTGGCAGCAAAATGCATCCTATTTGTGGTGATTTAGAATTTGCTCAGATTAATGTAGCCTCTATTCGAGAGCATTTGATATTGGACCCACCCAGTGGCGACCGGTTTTCCAACCGTACCCCACCTGTTTTGAGCCCCATATGTTTAACTACAACAAAAAAAGTCTATACACAACAGCAGAAAAATTACATTTGTTTAACTTTTTTTTGTTGTTGCCTGTTTTACTTGTTATTTTGGCATCAATAAGTTTCACATATCAGTTTGTAAACAATGTAGAAAAACAACAACAATCATTGAGTTAATAAAGCTGCATACAAAAATGGTCTCTTTTTTGCTTTCTTGAGTAAGACAAGTTACCATCGAATATTTTTAGATCGTTCATTGTCTGCTTATATGCCCCGTTTTTTTATCCTTCGGTTCTGACTTGGTGTACAGGGAAAACACTGTGAAGAAGGTTGAATGATTCCCTTGATAAGCCCCAATTTTCAACGGGTGATTCTTAATTATGCTATTGTGAAATGAATCATGAAAAACGTAAAGATAGTGAACAGTTTTCATACATGTCTATGCAAAGAATTACATTGGAGCAATGCATTTCATGATAACAGAATACACTGTGCACCTTTGCATTCTATTCGGCGAATATTACTCCTAATACGTTATTGATTGTGGAACACAATTTCATAGATGGGTTGGAACCATAGAATGAGCAATTCTAATAATGTAATAGTATCTCCATGGTTGGAACGGAAGTTGTATAGGTGCTCAAAGTACACTGTCCAAAACAGGCCAGCCCTGTCCAGTGATAAAACACACTTAATTGAAAAAGGCATTTGAATATATCTACATTTTGAGAAGATACATTTGACTTGTTTTAATGGCTTTCCTTTATGGATTAGTAGGCTATAGGACTAATTGTACTGCCATCCGTGCATATGTCCTGAGCATTTTACAAAATCTTAATGCCCGCTATTGGGGTACCACAAGGTTCAATTCTCACGCTGACTCTTTTCTATGAATATTTCAATGATGTAGCTCTTGCTGCTGATGATTCTCTGATCCACCTCTACGCAGACGACACCATTCTGTAGACATCTAGCCCTTCTTTGGACACTGTGCTAACAAACCTCCAAAAGAGCTTCAACGCCATACAACACTCCTTCCGTGGCCTCCAACTGCTTTTAATTGCTAGTAAAATTAAGTGCATGCTCTTCCATCGATTGCTGCCGCACCCTCTTGCATTAATAGCAACACGACTCTGGACGGTTTTGACTTAGAATATGTGAAACAACTACAAATACCTAGGTGTCTGGTTAGCCTGTAAACTCTCCTTCCAGACTCACATTAAGCATCTCCAACCCAAAATTAAATCTAGAATCGGCGTCCTACTTCACAACAAAGCCTCCATCACCCATGCCACCAAACATACCCTCGTAAAACTGACTATCCTACCAATCCTTGACTAAGGCGATGTTATTGACTAAATATCCTCCTACACTCTACTTAGCAAACTGGATGTAGTCTATCACAGCGCCATCCGTTTTGTCACCAAAGCCCCATATACTACCCACCACTGCGACCTGTATGCTCTCGTTGGCTGGCCCTCACTACATATTCGTTGCCAAACCCACTGGCTCCAGGTTATCTATACGTTTTTGCTAGGTAAAGTCCCGCCTTATCCCAGATCACTGGTCACCATAGCAACACCCACCCTTAGCACGCCCTCCAGCAGGTATATGCAGGTATATTTCACTGGTCATCCCCAAAGCCAACACTTGCTTTAGCCGCCATTCCTTCCAGTTCTCTGCTGCCAATGACTGGAATTAATTGCAAAAATCACTGAAGCTGGAGACACATGTCTCCCTCTCTAACTTTAAGCATCAGCTGTCAGAGCAGCTTACCGATCACTGTAGCTGTACACAGCCAATCTGTAAATAGCAAACCAAACTACCTCATCCACATATTATTACTTACCCTCTTGCTCTTTTGCACCCCAGTATCTCTACTTGCACATCATCATCTGCACGTCTATCACTCCATTGTTAATGCTAAATTGTAATTATTTGGCCTCTATGGCCTGTTTATTGCCTTATCCCCATACTCTTCTACATTTGCACACACTGCACATAGATTTTTCTATTGTGTTATTGACTATACGTTTGTTTATGTGTAACTCTGTGTTGTTGTTTTTGTCGCACTGCTTTGCTTTATCTTGGCAGTGTCGCAGTTGTAAATGAGAACTCGTTCTCAACTGGCCTACCTGGTTAAATAAAGGTGAAATAGAAAATAACTACATAAAATCACACCTTGGACTTGGATACAGAATGAGCACTCAGATTACAAATATTTAAAAGTATTTTTTATTTTATTAACTTAACATTTGATGAAGAGCAACAAAAGGCACGATTTTCAAATAGATAAATAGATTCATAAATAGGCCTACATCAATAAATAACCTTGATAAATAAATAAATAAATAAATATATAAGTAGGCCTACATCAATAAATAACCTTGATAAATAAATAAATAAATACATAAATAAATACATGTATAATATTGCTGTTTGACATTGCACATTGCATGATTGTAGAATAGAAGGCTTTAAAAATCAAGCACAATTGTAAAACACATTAGTAAAAAAGATCTGCAAGTTCAAATTCATGTTCTGTTGGACCACAGAAGGCTGTCAGAGGTGTGTTTCAGAATGAATTCTAGGGTGTACAGGAGTTCTTTTCGAACCACTTCCCAGGCGCAGTAACTGAAATTCTGTGAAAATAAAAATAAATTGTTAGAGCAATGTAGGGTAATATTATCCTATGCAGAGATATTATCAAAACAATGTGTCTATTTGTTTTCAAACTATATCCTACCTTTTCTTTTAAAACTGCTGCAATGTTCCCAAAGTATGTCTTCAGGCCCTCTGCCCTGATGGGATAATCACTTGTATCCACACTGCTCATCTGCCAGAAAGGAGGAAAGAGGCAGGCGATGAATAATAATTAAAATGCATCCATTACAGTGTATTTGCTTGTACCCTACTTTTTATTTTATGACTGCCGCGATGTTCCTAAAGTAGGTATTCAGCATCTTTGCCCTGACTAGATAATCACGTGTATCCACACTCCCCATCATCTGACACAAGAATAAAATAATTCAAATGTCACCATACCACACTTAAACAGTTAAGCTATCTGTATTGGCCTAGGTAGGTACTCACACACTCGCTCTCTTCAATCTGACGGTAGATAATGTTCTGAAAATACTCCAACTTCTGTTGGTCCCACATTGTCGGCAGTTCGTCAGTTCCGAACAATGTGTCGATGTTCTTTAATGTCTCATAAATAGCCTTAGCAGCACCGCTGCTCAACTGAAACGGACAACAACAATAATTTCAATTAACATAAATGGCCGTGTAAAGTGTTCTACTTTCTAATCCTAACGGTTGCAAATACTCTTTCATGCTGTAAAGAACTCTTGAATATGCTCGCTTGCCCTTACCTGTGGCGCCCCGGAGGTTGCAAACGAGGTGGCTGGGAATGCCATGAAGACATTCTCCTGCAGGCACTCCAGAGGAAAATGACCCCCCTGAAAGAAGGAGAAAACACATTTTTCACGTTGAGCTATTCAGTTAAACATAGTTGGATAATACATCTCAAGTCAAAAGTAATTTATAAAATCTACCATGTCTCTCAGTAGGTTGTGGGTTGTTCGCACCAGCTGTCCTTGTAGCTGGCAAGGCATGGGCATCGAGAAAACTTGCGCGAGGCAGAGGAAGGCGCTCATCCAAGTGATAGTCTGAATTGCCATTCTTATGGTAGTTAGATGATCTGCAACAGATGGTCATTGTTAGTTGAATATAATCCTGAAAATAATGAATTAATTGAAGCCTGAAGCAATGATCAAATGATAGCATGTTGTTGATTTACCTGTTGCCAGTATATTGCAAATTTCCTCCAGTCAGAATTTGGTTTGTGTTCTGATCCCATATCTGCGGATTATCTTAAATAGTGAGGATGGAATGGATGTACAAAAAGTGAAAGGGTGTCTCGCTAAATTAAGAGTTGAAATGAATGAATTTGGGAAAGTTTTGCCAAGTGAACCGCAAGACCGGATTTCTCTTTTCGTGTGCTCCACTTCCCTCTCATCATGTTTCGAGTTTTCCTTCATAGGAGGAACATTGTCCTAAGTAGGTTTAAAAAAAGAACTGATAGGCTCAAAGGAGAAGGAGACGGAGAGAGATGGAGAGGGAGAGAGAGAGAGAGAGAGAGAGAGAGAGAGAGAGAGAGAGAGAGAGAGAGAGTATCGACCCCTTAACTTTACAATGAATGCAGTAGACCTCTATTTGTCTTTATAAACACCATTATTAAACTAATAGCACTTTTATGGACTAAGGGAAGGCCTTCTACCATGTTTGTTTGTTAATCACAAAACTGCAATTTGATTGTTTTTTTTCCCCCTGTGTGTGTGTGTGTGTGTGTGTGTGTGTGTGTGTGTGTGTGTGTGTGTGTGTGTGTGTGTGTGTGTGTGTGTGTGTGTGTGTGTGTGTGTGTGTGTGTGTGTGTGTGTGTGTGTGTGTGTGTGACAGAGGGAGTGAGAGATGATGATTTCATATTGATCTCGTTCTGTTTGCATCTTCTGTCTCTAATCCCATTCATATCGATACATTTCAATTAAACTGTTGATAATAACTGATGATCAAATACAAATCAACCAGCATTTTATGACGTCTGTATCTGAATAATCAGGCTAACATTACCATTTGACTATTTATTACTTACGAGAGACTATATAAACTAATGTGCTCTTAGTAGGCTTAGTAGAAAAATACCTACATCCTAATTCCTAACAACACTTAGTTTCATCGTCTTGGATATGCTGAGTTAAAGGGGCAATTTCTGCGATTTCTACATCCAATTTTGGACTTTTAAATGAATGATAGATAGGCTACCTATTGACTCTTGGAGAATAAATAACTTTTAATAAAGGCCTAATGTGCTCAGTTTACCTCTCTTACCTCAACAGAACCCAAAATGTACTTTTTATGACATTGTTTGAAACAATATACATCTAAGCAAACACTGTGTAACTTGAAAATGTATTTGAAACTATAACGTTGATCTCTTGGATGGTCATTACTTGAATCAATAGCTCTCTGACAGCGGTTACTTTTCTCGAACCCCATCCCTCATTTACCAGAATAGTGGTTGAGTGACCACTATGGTGTTGTTTTGAACTGTAGACGACCTATACACAACTGAATGCATGAAAGCCTGAATGGATGAATAAATGAATGACTGAATATTTAAATGAATGAAAAAAAAAAACAATATGATAATAGATGCATGTTTTTGTCATTTAATAGTGTTATAATAAATTATTACAAAGCCTTCATTCACATATAAATAAATCAGTCAGTCAGTAAAAATATCACCCATCTATCTATTAGCCAGCCTCAAGGACATGTCACATGTCTCCAATGATGATTATGAGGTTGTCCATCAGATCGCTTCTTCCTCACCGCTTGACTCTGTTGTCGACTTCGTCACAGCTTGACCATGGTGTCAAGGAATTTTAAAACTGCACCAGTTTGTAGCGAAGCTTCTCTCCCACGACCTCAAATGCTCATGCGCTGTGTTCCTGGAGCGCATACAAGACATGCATTTTTTTCAGTCAACTCAACCACAACAGGTGCTGCGCCAACGCATCCGACGACACACAAAAAACGGCGCTTGGAAGTTCCAAGTTTCAGCGAAATTCCTCCGATTTGTGAGATCTATAACTTTTCCTCTGATTAATTTAGCCTATTTTCGAGTGCATTTGATATTGGAAACCTTCTGTATCAAGATTGTGTTTAGCTTGTTGAAATACGTTTTCAGAGACCCTTTGCCTGAAGTCACTGACCCTCCATCTCCAGAGGATGCCCCAACACCACACCCGACCTGAAGACAATATAAAATGGTTGTGAGTGAATTAGTTCCGTCTTAAGAAAAGTACAGAAAAAAATATCGCTTAGATTAAATCACAAAATAAAGACCTGTGCCAATTATTGTCTGCCCCCAAATATAACTTAGGCTACAAGATGCGGGATCATACTTACGCATCCCTCCAATTTCTTAACTTAACTAGGTCATCTGTTTTTGAACAGGTTCAGTGTTTCTTTGTTCCATGTGACAGGAGTCAGGCTGTTAAATAATTGGGCCATATACTCCAAAGACTCTAATGCAACCACAGAGACGTCCTCGCCCTGTATGAAAGAAAACAACGTTTTAGGCATTAGGATGTCTCATAAATTCCATGGTTAAACTTCCAATTTATCATTTTGAAATTGAAAAACATCAAACTCTCTAGTTGATTCTATCCAAATATTTCTACATGATACACTTCAGTATCTTACCTGTGTGTTCTTGAAAACATGCTCTGGAAACATGCGCTCGACTTTTCTTTACGGAAACAGAACTGGAAATTGTCCACCCTGAAATAAAGTCATACCAATATCAAAAAGTGAACTGTATTGGAATAGTATCCACAAATGAAACATTGTGGTATAGAGAGTGAAGGCATTGGTTATATAAAACGTCCTATAATAAAATAGGTCTAATAATGAGATATATTGAGCATCAAATTGTACACATCAAATAGTGGACAGGTGAAAAAAAGTGTGTGCTAGCGCATGAATTGCGTCCACATGCACAGTTCAGATGCTGCCGTGTATAAGCAGAACAGAACAGAGTCAGGTAGATACTCAACCATTTAAAGGCTAGCATGAATATTTGATTTTTTCGTCGTTCGGAGAGACTAGCAGACCTGCAAGAATAAACCACTTTGCCAATGTGTTGTGATAACATTATCGTAGGTAAAACACGTAGGTAGGTAAAACACGTAGGTATACACGGTACAGCTTCCAAATGTAGGTCAAACTGGCCCATAACTTTAATCTCGTAGATGGACAGTCCTTTCATCCTTAGTTCTTTGACAATGATTACTTTTCTCCAACCCCAATCCTCAGCTATTGAGAAAAATAGTGGTTCATTGACCGTTTTGGTGTTGTTTGAATAGCAGACTGCTCCTTTAAAAAAGTCAGTCTATTAACAAATGAATGCATGAAAGAATGAAAGGATGAATGACTGAATATATAAACGAATTAATAAAAATGATGAGAGAATAATTATTTGATTTTATTATAAAGGAATAACTTCATAGCCTTCACATATAAATGTCAGTCAACCATGTTTATAAATAAATAATTCAGTCAGTAAATATATCAGCTGTCAATCTATTAGCCGGGCTCAGAAACATGTCACATGTCTCCAATGATGATTATGTGGTTCTCCAACAGACCTCTTCTTCCTCATGGCTTGACTCTGCTGTCGAGGAATTTCTTGAACTGCACCAGGTTGTCGCGAACCTCCACTCGCGTGATCTCCCATGCGCATGCGCTATGTTCCTGGAGAGCACACAATATATATATTTTATGTCTTCACTCAACTCAACCACAGCAGGTGCGCTGCCAAGGCGTCCTATGACACCACAAAGGCGCTTGGAAGTTCCCAGTTTCATATGTGATTTGTGGCAGCAAAATGCATCCTATTTGTGGTGATTTAGAATTTGCTCAGATTAATGTAGCCTCTATTCGAGAGCATTTGATATTGGACCCACCCAGTGGCGACCGGTTTTCCAACCGTACCCCACCTGTTTTGAGCCCCATATGTTTAACTACAACAAAAAAAGTCTATACACAACAGCAGAAAAATTACATTTGTTTAACTTTTTTTTGTTGTTGCCTGTTTTACTTGTTATTTTGGCATCAATAAGTTTCACATATCAGTTTGTAAACAATGTAGAAAAACAACAACAATCATTGAGTTAATAAAGCTGCATACAAAAATGGTCTCTTTTTTGCTTTCTTGAGTAAGACAAGTTACCATCGAATATTTTTAGATCGTTCATTGTCTGCTTATATGCCCCGTTTTTTTATCCTTCGGTTCTGACTTGGTGTACAGGGAAAACACTGTGAAGAAGGTTGAATGATTCCCTTGATAAGCCCCAATTTTCAACGGGTGATTCTTAATTATGCTATTGTGAAATGAATCATGAAAAACGTAAAGATAGTGAACAGTTTTCATACATGTCTATGCAAAGAATTACATTGTAGCAATGCATTCCATGATAACAGAATACACTGTGCACCTTTGCATTCTATTCGGCGAATATTACTCCTAATACGTTATTGATTGTGGAACACAATTTCATAGATGGGTTGGAACCATAGAATGAGCAATTCTAATAATGTAATAGTATCTCCATGGTTGGAACGGAAGTTGTATAGGTGCTCAAAGTACACTGTCCAAAACAGGCCAGCCCTGTCCAGTGATAAAACACACTTAATTGAAAAAAGGCATTTGAATATATCTACATTTTGAGAAGATACATTTGACTTGTTTTAATGGCTTTCCTTTATGGATTAGTAGGCTATAGGACTAATTGTACTGCCATCCGTGCATATGTCCTGAGCATTTTACAAATCGTAATGTCCGCTATGGGGGTGCCACAAGGTTCAATTCTCGGGCTGACTATTTTCTATGAATATATCAATGATGTAGCTCTTGCTGTGCTGATTATTCTCTGATCCACCTCTACGCAGACGACACCATTCTGTAGACATCTAGCCCTTCTTTGGACACTGTGCTAACAAACCTCCAAAAGAGCTTCAACGCCATACAACACTCCTTCCGTGGCCTACAACTGCTTTTAATTGCTAGTAAAATTAAGTGCATGCTCTTCCATCGATTGCTGCCGCACCCTCTTGCATTAATAGCAACACGACTCTGGACGGTTTTGACTTAGAATATGTGAAACAACTACAAATACCTAGGTGTCTGGTTAGCCTGTGAACTCTCCTTCCAGACTCACATTAAGCATCTCCAACCCAAAATTAAATCTAGAATCGGCGTCCGACTTCACAACAACGCCTCCATCACCCATGCCACCAAACATACCCTCGTAAAACTGACTATCCTACCAATCCTTGACTTCGGCGATGTCAATTTACTAAATATCCTCCTACACTCTACTTAGCAAACTGGATGTAGTCTATCACAGCGCCATCCGTTTTGTCACCAAAGCCCCATATACTACCCACCACTGCGACCTGTATGCTCTTGTTGGCTGGCCCTCACTACATATTCGTTGCCAAACCCACTGGCTCCAGGTTATCTATACGTTTTTGCTAGGTAAAGTCCCGCCTTATCCCAGATCACTGGTCACCACAGCAACACCCACCCTTAGCACGCCCTCCAGCAGGTATATGCAGGTATATTTCACTGGTCATCCCCAAAGCCAACACTTACTTTAGCCGCCATTCCTTCCAGTTCTCTGCTGCCAATGACTGGAATTAATTACAAAAATCACTGAAGCTGGAGACACATGTCTCCCTCTCTAACTTTAAGCATCAGCTGTCAGAGCAGCTTACCGATCACTGTAGCTGTACACAGCCAATCTGTAAATAGCAAACCAAACTACCTCATCCACATATTATTACTTACCCTCTTGCTCTTTTGCACCCCAGTATCTCTACTTGCACATCATCATCTGCACGTCTATCACTCCATTGTTAATGCTAAATTGTAATTATTTGGCCTCTATGGCCTGTTTATTGCCTTATCCCCCATACTCTTCTACATTTGCACACACTGCACATAGATTTTTCTATTGTGTTATTGACTATACGTTTGTTTATGTGTAACTCTGTGTTGTTGTTTTTGTCGCACTGCTTTGCTTTATCTTGGCAGTGTCGCAGTTGTAAATGATAACTCGTTCTCAACTGGCCTACCTGGTTAAATAAAGGTGAAATAGAAAATAACTACATAAAATCACACCTAGGACTTGGATACAGAATGAGCACTGAGATTACCAATATTAAAAATTATTTTTTATTTTATTAACTTAACATTTGATGAAGAGCAACAAAAGGCACGATTTTCAAATAGATAAATAGATTCATAAATAGGCCTACAACAATCAATAACCTTGACAAATAAATAAATAAATAAATAAATATATAAGTAGGCCTACATCAATAAATAACCTTGATAAATAAATACATAAATAAATACATGTATAATATTGCTGTTTAACATTGCACATTGCATGATTGTAGAATAGAAGGCTTTAAAAATCAAGCACAATTGTAAAACACATTAGTAAAAAAAGATCTGCAAGTTCAAATTCATGTTCTGTTGGACCACAGAAGGCTGTCAGAGGTGTGTTTCAGAATGAATTCTAGGGTGTACAGGAGTTCTTTTCGAACCACTTCCCAGGCGCAGTAACTGAAATTCTGTGAAAATAAAAATAAATTGTTAGAGCAATGTAGGGTAATATTATCCTATGTAGAGATATTTTCAAAACAATGCGTCTATTTGTTTTCAAACTATATCCTACCTTTTCTTTTAAAACTGCTGCAATGTTCCCAAAGTATGTCTTCAGGCCCTCTGCCCTGATGGGATAATCACTTGTATCCACACTGCTCATCTGCCAGAAAGGAGGAAAGAGGCATGCGATGAATAATAATTAAAATGCATCCATTATAGTGTATTTGCTTGTACCCTACTTTTTATTTTAGGACAGCCGCGATGTTCCTAAAGTAGGTATTCAGCATCTTTGCCCTGACTAGATAATCACGTGTATCCACACTCCCCATCATCTGACACAAGAATAAAATAATTCAAATGTCACCATACCACACTTAAACAGTTAAGATATCTGTATTGGCCTAGGTAGGTACTCACACACTCGCTCTCTTCAATCTGACGGTAGATAATGTTCTGAAAATACTCCAACTTCGGTTGGTCCCACATTGTCGGCAGTTCGTCAGTTCCGAACAATGTGTCGATGTTCTTCAATGTCTCATAAATAGCCTTAGCAGCACCGCTGCTCAACTGAAACGGACAACAACAATAATTTCAATTAGCATAAATGGCCGTGTAAAGTGTTCTACTTTCTAATCCTAACGGTTGCAAATACTCTTTCATGCTGTAAAGAACTCTTGAATATGCTCGCTTGCCCTTACCTGTGGCGCCCCAGAGGTTGCAAACGAGGTGGCTGGGAATGCCATGAAGACATTCTCCTGCAGGCACTCCAGAGGAAAATGACCCCCCTGAAAGAAGGAGAAAACACATTTTTCACGTTGAGCTATTCAGTTAAACATAGTTGGATAATACATCTCAAGTCAAAAGTAATTTATAAAATCTACCATGTCTCTCAGTAGGTTGTGGGTTGTTCGCACCAGCTGTCCTTGTAGCTGGCAAGGCATGGGCATCGAGAAAACTTGCGCGAGGCAGAGGAAGGCGCTCATCCAAGTGATAGTCTGAATTGCCATTCTTATGGTAGTTAGATGATCTGCAACAGATGGTCATTGTTAGTTGAATACAATCCTGAAAATAATGAATTAATTGAAGCCTGAAGCAATGATCAAATGATAGCATGTTGTTGATTTACCTGTTGCCAGTATATTGCAAATTTCCTCCAGTCAGAATTTGGTTTGTGTTCTGATCCCATATCTGCGGATTATCTTAAATAGTGAGGATGGAATGGATGTACAAAAAGTGAAAGGGTGTCTCGCTAAATTAAGAGTTGAAATGAATGAATTTGGGAAAGTTTTGCCAAGTGAACCGCAAGACCGGATTTCTCTTTTCGTGTGCTCCACTTCCCTCTCATCATGTTTCGAGTTTTCCTTCATAGGAGGAACATTGTCCTAAGTAGGTTTAAAAATAACTGATAGGCTCAAAGGAGAAGGAGACGGAGAGAGATGGAGAGGGAGAGAGAGAGAGAGAGAGAGAGAGAGAGAGAGAGAGAGAGAGAGTATCGACCCTCAACTTTACAATGAATGCAGTAGACCTCTATATGTCTTTATAAACACCATTATTAAACTAATAGCACTTTTATGGACTAAGGGAAGGCCTTCTACCATGTTTGTTTGTTAATCACAAAACTGCAATTTGATTGTTTTTTTTTCCCTGTGTGTGTGTGTGTGTGTGTGTGTGTGTGTGTGTGTGTGTGTGTGTGTGTGTGTGTGTGTGTGTGTGTGTGTGTGTGTGTGTGTGTGTGTGTGTGTGTGTGTGTGTGTGTGTGTGTGACAGAGGGAGTGAGAGATGATGATTTCATATTGATCTCGTTCTGTTTGCATCTTCTGTCTCTAATCCCATTCATATCGATACATTTCAATTAAACTGTTGATAATAACTGATGATCAAATACAAATCAACCAGTATTTTATGACGTCTGTATCTGAATAATCAGGCTAACATTACCAGTTGACTATTTATTACTTACGAGAGACTATATAAACTAATGTGCTCTTAGTAGGCTTAGTAGAAAAATACCTACATCCTAATTCCTAACAACACTTAGTTTCCTCGTCTTGGATATGCTGAGTTAAAGGGGCAATTTCTGCGATTTCTACATCCAATTTTGGACTTTTAAATGAATGATAGATAGGCTACCACAATTGTCCACCCTGAAATAAAGTCATATCAATATCAAAAAGTGAACTGTATTGGAATAGTATCCACAAATGAAACATTGTGGTACAGAGAGTGAAGGCATTGGTTATATAAAACGTCCTATAATAAAATAGGTCTAATAATGAGATATATTGAGCATCAAATTGTACACATCAAATAGTGGACAGGTGAAAAAAAGTGTGTGCTAGCGCATGAATTGCGTCCACATGCACAGTTCAGATGCTGCCGTGTATAAGCAGAACAGGACAGAGTCAGGTAGATACTCAACCATTTAAAGGCTTGCATGAATATTTGATTTTTTCGTCGTTCGGAGAGACTAGCAGACCTGCAAGAATAAACCACTTTGCCAATGTGTTGTGATAACATTATCGTAGGTAAAACACGTAGGTAGGTAAAACACGTAGGTAAACACGGTACAGCTTCCAAATGTAGGTCAAACTGGCCCATAACTTTAATCTCGTAGATGGACAGTCCTTTCATCCTTAGTTCTTTGACAATGATTACTTTTCTCCAACCCCAATCCTCAGCTATTGAGAAAAATAGTGGTTCATTGACCGTTTTGGTGTTGTTTGAATAGCAGACTGCTCCTTTAAAAAAGTCAGTCTATTAACAAATGAATGCATGAAAGAATGAAAGGATGAATGACTGAATATATAAACGAATTAATAAAAATGATGAGAGAATAATTATTTGATTTTATTATAAAGGAATAACTTCATAGCCTTCACATATAAATGTCAGTCAACCATGTTTATAAATAAATAATTCAGTCAGTAAATATATCAGCTGTCAATCTATTAGCCGGGCTCAGAAACATGTCACATGTCTCCAATGATGATTATGTGGTTCTCCAACAGACCTCTTCTTCCTCAAGGCTTGACTGCTGTCCAGGAATTTCTTGAACTGCACCAGGTTGTCGCGAACCTCCACTCGTGTGATCTCCCATGCGCATGCGCTATGTTCCTGGAGAGCACACAATATATAAATATATATATATATTTTATGTCTTCACTCAACTCAACCACAGCAGGTGCGCTGCCAAGGCGTCGTATGACACCACAAAGGCGCTTGGAAGTTCCCAGTTTCATATGTGATTTGTGGCAGCAAAATGCATCCTATTTGTGGTGATTTAGAATTTGCTCAGATTAATGTAGCCTCTATTCGAGAGCATTTGATATTGGACCCACCCAGTGGCGACCGGTTTTCCAACCGTACCCCACCTGTTTTGAGCCCCATATGTTTAACTACAACAAAAAAAGTTTATCCACAACAGCAGAAAAATTACATTTGTTTAGATTTTTTTTGTTGGGGCCTGTTTTACTTGTTATTTTGGCATCAATAAGTTTCACATATCAGTTTGTAAACAATGTAGAAAAACAACAACAATCATTGAGTTAATAAAGCTGCATACAAAAATGGTCTCTTTTTTGCTTTCTTGAGTAAGACAAGTTACCATCGAATATTTTTAGATCGTTCATTGTCTGCTTATATGCCCCGTTTTTTTATCCTTCGGTTCTGACTTGGTGTACAGGGAAAACACTGTGAAGAAGGTTGAATGATTCCCTTGATAAGCCCCAATTTTCAATGGGTGATTCTTAATTATGCTATTGTGAAATTAATCATGAAAAACGTAAAGATAGTGAACAATTTTCATACATGTCTATGCAAAGAATTAAATTGGAGCAATGCATTTCATGATAATAGAATACACTGTGCACCTTTGCATTCTATTCGGCGAATATTACTCCTAATACGTTATTGATTGTGGAACACAATTTCATAGATGGGTTGGAACCATAGAATGAGCAATTCTAATAATGTAATAGTATCTCCATGGTTGGAACGGAAGTTGTATAGGTGCTCAAAGTACACTGTCCAAAACAGGCCAGCCCTGTCCAGTGATAAAACACACTTAATTGAAAAAAGGCATTTGAATATATCTACATTTTGAGAAGATACATTTGACTTGTTTTAATGGCTTTCCTTTATGGATTAGTAGGCTATAGGATAATTGTACTGCCATCCGTGCATATGTCCTGAGCATGTTTAATACAAATCTTAATGTCCGTTATGGGGGTGCCACAAGGTCCAATTCTCGGGCTGACTATTTTCTATGAATATATCAATGATGTAGCTCTTGCTGCTGCTGATTCTCTGATCCACCTCTACGCAGACGACACCATTCTGTAGACATCTAGCCCTTCTTTGGACACTGTGCTAACAAACCTCCAAAAGAGCTTCAACGCCATACAACACTCCTTCCGTGGCCTCCAACTGCTTTTAATTGCTAGTAAAATTAAGTGCATGCTCTTCCATCGATTGCTGCCGCACCCTCTTGCATTAATAGCAACACGACTCTGGACGGTTTTGACTTAGAATATGTGAAACAACTACAAATACCTAGGTGTCTGGTTAGCCTGTGAACTCTCCTTCCAGACTCACATTAAGCATCTCCAACCCAAAATTAAATCTAGAATCGGCGTCCGACTTCACAACAACGCCTCCATCACCCATGCCACCAAACATACCCTCGTAAAACTGACTATCCTACCAATCCTTGACTTCGGCGATGTCAATTTACTAAATATCCTCCTACACTCTACTTAGCAAACTGGATGTAGTCTATCACAGCGCCATCCGTTTTGTCACCAAAGCCCCATATACTACCCACCACTGCGACCTGTATGCTCTCGTTGGCTGGCCCTCACTACATATTCGTTGCCAAACCCACTGGCTCCAGGTTATCTATACATTTTTGCTAGGTAAAGTCCCGCCTTATCCCAGATCACTGGTCACCACAGCAACACCCACCCTTAGCACGCCCTCCAGCAGGTATATGCAGGTATATTTCACTGGTCATCCCCAAAGCCAACACTTGCTTTAGCCGCCATTCCTTCCAGTTCTCTGCTGCCAATGACTGGAATTAATTACGAAAATCACTGAAGCTGGAGACACATGTCTCCCTCTCTAACTTTAAGCATCAGCTGTCAGAGCAGCTTACCGATCACTGTAGCTGTACACAGCCAATCTGTAAATAGCAAACCAAACTACCTCACCCCCATATTATTACTTACCCTCTTGCTCTTTTGCACCCCAGTATTTCTACTTGCACATCATCATCTGCACGTCTATCACTCCATTGTTAACGCTAAATTGTAATTATTTCGCCTCTATGGCCTGTTTATTGCCTTATACCCCATACTCTTCTACATTTGCACACACTGCACATAGATTTTTCTATTGTGTTATTGACTGTACGTTTGTTTATGTGTAACTCTGTGTTGTTGTTTTTGTCGCACTGCAACTGCAGTGTCGCAGTTGTTAATGATAACTTGTTCTCAACTGGCCTACCTGGTTAAATAAAGGTGAAATAGAAAATAACTACATAAAATCACACCTTGGACTTGGATACAGAATGAGCACTCAGATTACAAATATTTAAAAGTATTTTTTTATTTTATTAACTTAACATTTGATGAAGAGCAACAAAAGGCACGATTTTCAAATAGATAAATAGATGCATAAATAGGCCTACATCAATCAATAACCTTGACAAATAAATAAATAAATAAATAAATATATAAGTAGGCCTACATCAATAAATAACCTTGATAAATAAATACATAAATAAATACATGTATAATATTGCTGTTTGACATTGCACATTGCATGATTGTAGAATAGAAGGCTTTAAAAATCAAGCACAATTGTAAAACACATTAGTAAAAAAGATCTGCAAGTTCAAATTCATGTTCTGTTGGACCACAGAAGGCTGTCAGAGGTGTGTTTCAGAATGAATTCTAGGGTGTACAGGAGTTCTTTTCGAACCACTTCCCAGGCGCAGTAACTGAAATTCTGTGAAAATAAAAATAAATTGTTAGAGCAATGTAGGGTAATATTATCCTATGTAGAGATATTATCAAAACAATGTGTCTATTTGTTTTCAAACTATATCCTACCTTTTCTTTTAAAACTGCTGCAATGTTCCCAAAGTATGTCTTCAGGCCCTCTGCCCTGATGGGATAATCACTTGTATCCACACTGCTCATCTGCCAGAAAGGAAGAAAGAGGCAGGCGATGAATAATAATTAAAATGCATCCATTACAGTGTATTTGCTTGTACCCTACTTTTTATTTTATGACTGCCGCGATGTTCCTAAAGTAGGTATTCAGCATCTTTGCCCTGACTAGATAATCACGTGTATCCACACTCCCCATCATCTGACACAAGAATAAAATAAATCAATTGTCACCATACCACACTTAAACAGTTAAGCTATCTGTATTGGCCTAGGTAGGTACTCACACACTCGCTCTCTTCAATCTGACGGTAGATAATGTTCTGAAAATACTCCAACTTCTGTTGGTCCCACATTGTCGGCAGTTCGTCAGTTCCGAACAATGTGTCGATGTTCTTCAATGTCTCATAGATAGCCTTAGCAGCACCGCTGCTCAACTGAAACGGACAACAACAATAATTTCAAATAACATAAATGGCCGTGTAAAGTGTTCTACTTTCTAATCCTAACGGTTGCAAATACTCTTTCATGCTGTAAAGAACTCTTGAATATGCTCGCTTGCCCTTACCTGTGGCGCCCCGGAGGTTGCAAACGAGGTGGCTGGGAATGCCATGAAGACATTCTCCTGCAGGCACTCCAGAGGAAAATGACCCCCCTGAAAGAAGGAGAAAACACATTTTTCACGTTGAGCTATTCAGTTAAACATAGTTGGATAATACATCTCAAGTCAAAAGTAATTTATAAAATCTACCATGTCTCTCAGTAGGTTGTGGGTTGTTCGCACCAGCTGTCCTTGTAGCTGGCAAGGCATGGGCATCGAGAAAACTTGCGCGAGGCAGAGGAAGGCGCTCATCCAAGTGATAGTCTGAATTGCCATTCTTATGGTAGTTAGATGATCTGCAACAGATGGTCATTGTTAGTTGAATATAATCCTGAAAATAATGAATTAATTGAAGCCTGAAGCAATGATCAAATGATAGCATGTTGTTGATTTACCTGTTGCCAGTATATTGCAAATTTCCTCCAGTCAGAATTTGGTTTGTGTTCTGATCCCATATCTGCGGATTATCTTAAATAGTGAGGATGGAATGGATGTACAAAAAGTGAAAGGGTGTCTCGCTAAATTAAGAGTTGAAATGAATGAATTTGGGAAAGTTTTGCCAAGTGAACCGCAAGACCGGATTTCTCTTTTCGTGTGCTCCACTTCCCTCTCATCATGTTTCGAGTTTTCCTTCATAGGAGGAACATTGTCCTAAGTAGGTTTAAAAAAATACTGATAGGCTCAAAGGAGAAGGAGACGGAGAGAGATGGAGAGGGAGAGAGAGAGAGAGAGAGAGAGAGAGAGAGAGAGAGAGAGGGAGAGAGAGAGAGAGTATCGACCCCTCAACTTTACAATGAATGCAGTAGACCTCTATTTGTCTTTATAAACACCATTATTAAACTAATAGCACTTTTATGGACTAAGGGAAGGCCTTCTACCATGTTTGTTTGTTAATCACAAAACTGCAATTTGATTGTTTTTTCCCCTGTGTGTGTGTGTGTGTGTGTGTGTGTGTGTGTGTGTGTGTGTGTGTGTGTGTGTGTGTGTGTGTGTGTGTGTGTGTGTGTGTGTGTGTGTGTGTGTGTGTGTGTGTGTGTGTGTGTGTGTGTGTGTGTGTGTGTGTGTGACAGAGGGAGTGAGAGATGATGATTTCATATTGATCTCGTTCTGTTTGCATCTTCTGTCTCTAATCCCATTCATATCGATACATTTCAATTAAACTGTTGATAATAACTGATGATCAAATACAAATCAACCAGCATTTTATGACGTCTGTATCTGAATAATCAGGCTAACATTACCATTTGACTATTTATTACTTACGAGAGACTATATAAACTAATGTGCTCTTAGTAGGCTTAGTAGAAAAATACCTACATCCTAATTCCTAACAACACTTAGTTTCATCGTCTTGGATATGCTGAGTTAAAGGGGCAATTTCTGCGATTTCTACATCCAATTTTGGACTTTTAAATGAATGATAGATAGGCTACCTATTGACTCTTGGAGAATAAATAACTTTTAATAAAGGCCTAATGTGCTCAGTTTACCTCTCTTACCTCAACAGAACCCAAAATGTACTTTTTTATGACATTGTTTGAAACAATATACATCTAAGCAAACACTGTGTAACTTGAAAATGTATTTGAAACTATAATGTTGATCTCTTGGATGGTCATTACTTGAATCAATAGCTCTCTGACAGCGGTTACTTTTCTCGAACCCCATCCCTCATTTACCAGAATAGTGGTTGAGTGACCACTATGGTGTTGTTTTGAACTGTAGACGACCTATAAACAACTGAATGCATGAAAGCCTGAATGGATGAATAAATGAATGACTGAATATTTAAATGAATGGAAAAAAAACAATATGATAATAGATGCATGTTTTTTGTCATTTAATAGTGTTATAATAAATTATTACAAAGCCTTCATTCACATATAAATAAATCAGTCAGTCAGTAAAAATATCACCCATCTATCTATTAGCCAGCCTCAAGGACATGTCACATGTCTCCAATGATGATTATGAGGTTGTCCATCAGATCGCTTCTTCCTCACCGCTTGAATCTGCAGTCGACTTCGTCACAGCTTGACCATGGTGTCAAGGAATTTTTAAAACTGCACCAGTTTGTAGCGAAGCTCCTCTCCCACGACCTCAAATGCTCATGCGCTGTGTTCCTGGAGCGCATACAAGACATGCATTTTTTTCAGTCAACTCAACCACAACAGGTGCTGCGCCAACGCATCCGACGACACACAAAAAACGGCGCTTGGAAGTTCCAAGTTTCAGCGAAATTCCTCCGATTTGTGGTGATCTAGAACTTTTTCTCGGATTAATTTAGCCTATTTTCGAGTGCATTTGATATTGGAAACCTTCTGTATCAAGATTGTGTTTAGCTTGTTGAAATACGTTTTCAGAGACCCTTTGCCTGAAGTCACTGACCCTCCATCTCCAGAGGATGCCCCAACACCACACCCGACCTGAAGACAATATAAAATGGTTGTGAGTGAATTAGTTCCGTCTTAAGAAAAGTACAGAAAAAAAACATCGCTTAGATTAAATCACAAAATAAAGACCTGTGCCAATTATTGTCTGCCCCCCAAATATAACTTAGGCTACAAGATGCGGGATCATACTTACGCATCCCTCCAATTTCTTAACTTAACTAGGTCATCTGTTTTTGAACAGGTTCAGTGTTTCTTTGTTCCATGTGACAGGAGTCAGGCTGTTAAATAATTGGGCCATATACTCCAAAGACTCTAATGCAACCACAGAGACGTCCTCGCCCTGTATGAAAGAAAACAACGTTTTAGGCATTAGGATGTCTCATAAATTCCATGGTTAAACTTCCAATTTATCATTTTGAAATTGAAAAACATCAAACTCTCTAGTTGATTCTATCCAAATCTTGCTACATGATACACTTCAGTATCTTACCTGTGTGTTCTTGAAAACATGCTCTGGAAACATGCGCTCGACTTTTCTTTACGGAAACAGAACTGGAAATTGTCCACCCTGAAATAAAGTCATATCAATATCAAAAAGTGAACTGTATTGGAATAGTATCCAAAAATTAAACATTGTGGTACAGAGAGTGAAGGCATTGGTTATATAAAACGTCCTATAATAAAATAAAATATATTGAGGTCTAATAATGATATATATTGAGCATCAAATTGTACACATCAAATAGTGGACAGGAGCAAAAATAGCGCACTAGCGCATGAATTGCGTCCACATGCACAGTTCAGATGCTGCCGTGTATAAGCAGAACAGAACAGAGTCAGGTAGATACTCAACCATTTAAAGGCTAGCATGAATATTTGAATTTTTCGTCGTTCGGAGAGACTAGCCGTTTTGGTGTTGTTTGAATTAGCAGACTGCTCCTTTAAAAAAGTCAGTCTATTAACAAATGAATGCATGAAAGAATGAAAGGATGAATGACTGAATATATAAACGAATTAATAAAAATGATGAGAGAATAATTATTTGATTTTATTATAAAGGAATAACTTCATAGCCTTCACATATAAATGTCAGTCAACCATGTTTATAAATAAATAATTCAGTCAGTAAATATATCAGCTGTCAATCTATTAGCCGGGATCAGAAACATGTCACATGTCTCCAATGATGATTATGTGGTTCTCCAACAGACCTCTTCTTCCTCAAGGCTTGACTCTGCTGTCGAGGAATTTCTTGAACTGCACCAGGTTGTCGCGAACCTCCACTCGAGTGAGCTCCCATGCGCATGCCTTTGTTCCTGGAGCGCACACAATATGTATATAGTTTTTTTTTCAACAATCAACTCAACCACAGCAGGTGCTGTGCCAACCAGTGGCGACTGGTTTTCCGAGCGTGCCCCACCTGTTTAACCACAACAACAAAAAAGTTAACATTTGACAAACTTTTTTTGTTGTTGCCTGTTTTACTTGTTATTTAGGCATTAATACGTTTCACATATCAGCATGTAAACAATGTAAAAAAACAACAACAATCATTGAGTTAATAAAGCTACATACAAACATGGTCTCTTTTTTCTTTCTTGACTAAGGCAGTTCCAAAATGCAGGTCTTTTAGCCTAGCTCGGTCATTTCAGTGGTGTTGTGGCAGCCAGCCACAAACAAACACTACACAAGAAGTTGGAAATCGCAAATTTAGCAATGAGTGGTTTGGAAGGAATCTGTGGCTATCTGCAAGCATTTCAAAGCAGTTACTAGCCTGCTATTCAGTGGAGTGGGTGTGTGGTAAATCTGGGTTTAACGTTCTCTTTTCCACGTTTAAAGGGATAAACATTCAACATTGGCCATGCTTTCAATCCAGCACGACTTCTGCAGTGTTCAAAACAACCGGAAACTCTGAACTGTGAAATGGGAAAATAAGTTTTGAACGGTCATCTAAACTCAGAATTGCAAGTTGGGAACTCGGGCCTCTTACGAGAGCTCCGATGTGAAGATTACTGACGTCATGTTAAGACTGTTTTTTTCTGAGTTCCCAGTTGACTTGAAAGCACCATAAATCCAAACAATTCCAGACTTGAATGACTTTGAATTTGCCCTCTAAGGACTGCTGCGCCACCTTCCTGTTCAAGTGAGCACAGCACAACAAGGTGAGTTCAAACTGCGACCTGGCCAAGATAAAGCAAAGCAGTTCGACACACACAACAACACAGAGTTACACATGGAATAAACAAACATACAGTCAATAATAAAGTAGAAAAATCATATACAGCATGTGCAAATGAGGTAGGATAAGAAAGGTAAGGCAATAAATAGGCCATGGTGGCGAAGTAATTACAATATAGCAATTAAACACTGGAATGGTAGAATGTGCAGAAGATGAATGTGCAAGTAGAGATACTGGGGTGCAAAGGAGCAAGATAAATAAATACAGGATGGGGATGAGATAGATGGGCTATTTCCAGATGAGCTATGTACAGGTGCAGTGACCTGTGACCTGCTCTGACAGCTGGTGCTTAAAGCTAGTGAGGGAGGTAAGAGTCTCCAGCTTTAGTGATTTTTGCAGTTCGTTCCAGTCATTGGCTGCAGAGAACTGGAAAGAGAGGCGGCTGAAGGAAGAATTGGCTTTGAGGGTGACCAGTGAGATATACCTGCTGGAGCGCGTGATATGGGTGGGTGCTGCAGTGGTGACCAGTGAGCTGAGACAAGGCGGGGCTTTACCTAGCAGAGACTTGTAGATGACCTGGAGTCAGTGGGTTTGGCGATGAGTATGAAGCGAGGGCCAGCCAACGAGAGCATACAGGTCGCAGTGGTGGGTAGTATATGGGGATTTGGTGACAAAATGGATGGCACTGTGATAGACTTTATCCAATTTGTTGAGTAGAGTGTTGGAGGCTATTTTGTAAATGTCATCACCGAAGTCGAGGATCGGTAGGATGGTCAGTTTTACGAGGGTATGTTTGCAACATGAATGAAGGATGCTTTGTTGTGGAATAGGAAGCCAATTCTAGATTTCATTTTGGATTGGAGATGTTCAATGTTTGTCTGGAAGGAGAGTTTACAGTCTAACCAGACACCTAAGTATTTGTAGTTGTCCACATATTCTAAGTCAGAACCGTCCAGAGTAGTGATGCTGGACAGGCGGGCAGGTGCAGGCAGCGATCAGTTGAAGAGCATGCTTTTAGTTTTACTTGCATTTAAGAGCAGTTGGAGGCCACGGAAGGAGAGTTGTATGGCATTGAAGCTCATCTGGAGGTTAGTTAGCACAGTGTCCAAAGAAGGGCCAGAGGTATACAGAACTATGTCGTCCGCGTAGAGGTGGATCAAAGAAGCACTCGCAGCAAGAGCGACATCATTGATGTATACAGAGAAGAGAGTCGGCCCAAGAATTGAACCCTGTGGCACCCCCATAGAGACTGCCAGATGTCTGGACAACAGGCCTTCCGATTTGACATACTGAACTCTCAGAGAAGTATCAGAGAAGTAGTTGGTGAACCAGGCGTGGCAATCATTTGGGAAACCAAGGCTGTCGAGTCTGCCATTAAGAATGTTGTGATTAACAGAGTCGAAAGCCTTAGCCAGGTCGATGAATACGGCTGCACAGTAATGTCTCTTATCGACTGCGGTTATGATATAATTTAGGACCTTGAGCGTGGCTGAGGTGTATCCATGACCAGCTCTGAAACCAGATTGCATAGCGGAGAAGGTGCGGTGGGATTATAAATGATTGGTGATCTGTTTGTTAACTTGGCTTTCGAAGACCTTAGAAAGGCAGGGTAGAATAGATATAGATAGGTCTGTAGTAGTTTGGGTCTAGATTGTCTCCCCCTTTGAAGAGGGGGATGACCGCGGCAGCTTTCCAATCTATGGGAATCTCAGACGATACGAAATAGAGGTTGAGCAGGCTAGTAATAGGAGTTGCAACAGTTTCGGCAGATAATTTTAGAAAGAGAGGCTCCAGACTGTCTAGCCCGGCTGATTTGTAGGGGTCCAGATTTTGCAGCTCTTTCAGAACATCAGCTATCTGGATTTGGGTGAAGGAGAAGTGGGGGAGGTTTGGGCGAGTTGCTGTGGGGAGCGCAGGGCTGTTGACCGGGATAGGGGTAGCCAGGTGGAAAGCATGGCCAGCCGTAGAAAAAGGCCTATTGAAATTCTCAATAATAGTGGAGGAGGTGCTCTATTCTCCATGGACTTTACAGTGTACCAGAACTTTTTGAGTTTTGCTACAGGATGAAAATTTCTGCTTGAAAATATTACCCCTAGCTTTCCTAACTGTCTGTGTATATATTAACTTCCCTGAAAAGTTGCATATCACGGGGGCTGTTCGATGATAATGCAGAACTCCACAGGATGTTTTTGTGCTGGTCAAGGGCAGTCAGGTCTGGAGAGAACCTAAGGCTATATCTGTTCCTGGTTCTTCATGTTTTGAACGGGGCATGCTTATTTAAGATGGTGAGGAAGGCACATTTAAAGAATAACCAGGCATCCTCTACTGACGGGATGAGGTCAATATCCTTCCAAGATACCAGGGCCAGGTTGATTAGAAAGCTAGCTGAAGTGTTTTAGTGAGCGTTTGACAGTGATGAGGGGTGGTCGTTAGCAGACCCATTACGGATGCAGGCAATGAGGCAGTGATCGCTGAGATCTTGGTTGAAAACAGCAGAGGTGTATTTGGAGGGCAAGTTGGTTAGGATGATATCTATGAGGGGGACCGTGTTTATGGATTTGGCGTTGTACCTGGTGGGTTCATTAATAATTTGTGTGAGATTGAGGGCATCAAGCTTAGATTGTGGGCATCATGCTTAGATGCTTAACACCCCGGATGGCCGGGTATGGTAGGATGTGAGTACATTGGAGGTAAACCTAGGCATTACAGTGCCTTGCGAAAGTATTCGGCCCCCTTGAACTTTGCGACCTTTTGCCACATTTCAGGCTTCAAACATAAAGATATAAAACTGTATTTTTTTGTGAAGAATCAACAACAAGTGGGACACAATCATGAAGTGGAACGACATTTATTGGATATTTCAAACTTTTTTAACAAATCAAAAACTGAAAAATTGGGCGTGCAAAATTATTCAGCCCCTTTACTTTCAGTGCAGCAAACTCTCTCCAGAAGTTCAGTGAGGATCTCTGAATGATCCAATGTTGACCTAAATGACTAATGATGATAAATACAATCCACCTGTGTGTAATCAAGTCTCCGTATAAATGCACCTGCACTGTGATAGTCTCAGAGGTCCATTAAAAGCGCAGAGCATCATGAAGAACAAGGAACACAATACAATAGCTGTAGGATCATTCAGGGCAGTAAGAGCGACATACTTACATGTTGTCTTCCAATACCCCTGGGATAATATACATTTGCTGATGCATTATGATAACTCAGCAACACAACGGTAGGGATTAAATGAGCTGGGCTTGGGTTAGTGAATTCACTGTGCACCTTTTCAGTCTATTCTGTGGATATTGTTCCTATTACGTTATTGATTGAGGAACACAATTTCATAGATGGGTTGGAACCATAGATTTAGGAATTCTAATAATGTAATAGTATCTCCATGGAAGGAATGAAAGTTGTATAGGTGCTCAAAGTACACTGTTCAAAACAGGCCACCCTGTCCAGTGATAAAACACACTTCATTGAAAAAAATAATTTGAATATACAGTTGAAGTCGGAAGTTAACAGACACTTAGATTGGAGTCCTTAAAACTAGTTTTTCAACCAGTCCACAAATTTCTTGTTAGCAATCTATAGTTTTGGAAAGTCAGTTAGGACATCTACTTTGTGCATGACACAAGTCATTTTTTCCAACAATTGTTAACAGACAGATTATTTCACTTATAATTAATTGTATCACAATTCCAGTGGGTCAGAAGTTTACATACACTAAGTTGACTGAGCCTTTAAACAGCTTGAACAATTCCAGAAAATGATGTCATGGCTTTAGAAGCTTCTGATAGGCTAATTGACATAATTTGAGTCAATTGCAGGTGTACCTGTGGATGTATTTGAAGGCCTACCTGGGAAATTCAAAATAAATCAGCCAAGACCTCAGAAAAAAAATTGTTGACCTCCACAAGTCTGGTTCATCCTTGGGAGCAATCTGTTCAAACAATAGTACGCAAGTGTAAACACCATGGGAACATGTAGCGGTCATACCTCTCAGGAAGGAGACGAGTTCTGTCTCCTAGAGATGAACGTACTTTGGTGTGAAAAGTGCAAATCAAACCCAGAACAACAGCAAAGGACCTTGTGAAGATGCTGGAGGAAACAGGTACAAAAGTATATATATATCCACAGTAAAACGAGTCCTATATCAACATAAACGAAAGGCCGCTCAGCAAGGAAGAAGCCACTGCTCCAAAACCGCCATAAAAAAGCAACGGGGGTGGCAGCATTATGTTGTGGGGGTGCTTTGCTGCAGGAGGCACTGGTGTAATTCACAAAATAGATGGCATCATGAGGCAGGAAAATGATGTGGATATATTGAAGCAACATCTCAAGACATCAGTCAGGAAGTTAAATTGGTCGCAAATGGGTCTTCCAATTGGACAATGACCCCAAGCATACTTCCAAAGTTGTGGCAAAATGGCTTAAAGACAACAAAGTCAAGGTATTGGAGTGGCCATCACAAAGCCCTGACCTCAATTCCATAGAAAATGTATGGGCAGACCTGAAAGAGCGTGTGCGAGCAAGGAGACCTTACAAACCTGACTCAGTTACACCAGCTCTGCCAGGAGGAATGGTCCAGAATTCACAAAATTCGTTGTGGAAGGCTACCAGAAACATTTGACCCAAGTTAAACAATTTAAAGGCAAGGCTACCAAATACGAATTGAGTGTATGTAAACCCACTGGGAATGTGATGAAATAAATAAAGCTGAAATAAATCATTATCGCTACTATTATTCTGACATTTCACATTCTTAAAATAAGGTGGTGATACTAACAGACCTAAAACAGGGAATTTTTACTTGGGTTAAATGTCAGGAATTGTGAAAAACTGATTTGGAATGTATTTGGCTAACGTGTATGTAAACATCAAACTTCGAATGTCAAATAACTTTGCGTGAACCGATAAAAATAATAATAATAATGAATAATAATAAAATCCATACTTCTTAAGAAATGTAGCCATATAAGACATTACTTTTGTGGGTTTCATTCAAAGTTAGTCCGAAATATTGTTCCGCAGCTCCGGAAAGTCCTCTGCTGTTGCGCTTCAAATGAAAAGTGAATGGGAGACGTCAGCGTCACTACTCTGATCTTTCTACTTTCATTTTCACAATGACGTAACCAACGTTCACCCTTCAGTTGTCTGCTGGTGATGCAATGTTCACAAGCAACGAGAACATGATTTGTTGGAACTTTCTATTGGTCGTTTTCTTTTCAATGGGAAAATTAAAAATAATACGTGACTATAGTTCCTTGGTTTAGGCTACGATATCAGGATATTTTTCCTGAATAGTGTTGACAGGGCTATAACCTACTGTTGTGTGTGTGTTTGTGTGTGTTTGTGTGTGTGTTTCATGGCGTTGTGCACGTTTTTGAATGACTATGCAAGGTCAACTCTTGGCATTGGTTTATTTCTCCCTTTTTGTGTAGAATATTGGGATTAATTAATAATGTACAAAGCCTGTACAACTGTAAAGATCATATACTGTAAGGAAGTGGTCACCAAAACTATCTTCAAGGCCCTGGAGACCAGCAGGAGGTGCAGGCTTTTGTTCCAACCCAGTACGATCACACCTGTTCAATCAGGGTCTTGATAAGATGTCATAGGTGGTTTCATATTGAAATGTCATATTGTAGGCTAAAATATGAGATGTAGCCTAATTATTCTGCTGGTCTTGCATTTATTCATAAAGCATCTCCGAGTAGGACTGCTGATCAAGGATCAGGACCCCCTCTGTCCATTCATTATAATCTAAAAGGCAAAATGTGTCCTAGAGCAGCACCCCTACTCTCAGAGATTATTTGTCAATACGGACCTTGGTGTTACTTGATGGAGCCTTAATTGATAGGCATTATGTATAAAATATGTAATCTTTCCTTGAGTGGCCCAGCCAGAGCCCGGACTCGAACCTGATCAAACATTTCTGGAGAGACCTAAAAATAGCTGTGCAGCGACACTCCCCATCCAACCTGACAGAGCTTGAGAGAATCCGCAGAGAAGAATGGGAGAAACTCCCCAAATGCAGGTGTGCCAAGCTTGTAGCGTCATACGCAGAAGACTCTCAGCTCAGGGATACAATCTAGCAACCTTTAGGTTACTGGCCCAATGCTCTAACCACTAGGCTACCTGCCGCCACTGAATGCTTATGTAAATGTTATATTTTAGCTTTAATTGTTAATTTGCAGAAAATGTTTTGAAAAACCTGTTTTTGCTTTGTCATTATGGAGTAGTGTGTAGATTGACGAGGGGGGGGGAAACAACTTCTTATGGCTTGAATCCCTCTAACGGGATCGATATGACAATAGCCAGTGAAAGTGCAGGGCGCCAAATTCAAAACAACCAGAAATCTGTCACGGCTCCTCCTCTGCAGTGCAGGGGCAGTTCCTCCTGCAGGCAGAGGAGGGTCGTTAGTAATTGGAGTCACCTGGGCTCAAGGTATTTAATTAAACTGTCACTAATCACCTCTCTCTCTCTGCTCCTCCAGGTATGAACCTGTTTTGTTTGTTCTTTTGTAGTTTTGCATAGTTTTCACTCAGTCATTCACACACACAGATTCACGCATCCATGCACTTTACATACACCTTACATTATGATACTTCCACACCTCATTCATTTTTCTTAGTTTAGAGTTAATAGTTTTGTTTACAATAAATAACATTTTTAATTGGCCTATATCTGTTGTTCGCGTCCCCTCATTTTTGCCACAGGCTATGAGCCGGCCTGTGACAAATCTCATAATTAAAATTCCTCAAACATAGAAGTATTTTACACCATTTTAAAGATACACTTGTTGTTAATCCCACCACAGTGTCCGATTTCAAAAAGGCTTTATGACGAAAGCACACCAAACGATTATGTTAGGTCTGCACCTAGTCACAGAAAAACACAGCCATTTTTTCCAGCTAAAGGAAATAGCATTATAAATATTCACTTACCTTTGATGATCTTCATCAGAATGCACTCCCAGGAATCCCAGTTCGACAATAAATGTTTGATTTGTTCGATAAAGTCCATCATTTATGTCCAAATACCTCTTTTTGTTCGCGCGTTTAGCCCAGTAATCCAAATTCATGACGCGCAGGCCAGGCGAAAAGTAAAAAAGTTCAGTTACAGTCCGTAGAAACATGTCAAACGATGTATAGAATCAATCTTTAGGATGTTTTTAACATAAATCTTCAATGTTTCAACTGGAGAATTCCTTTGTCTGTAGAATTGCAATGGAACGCAAGCTACCTCTCGCAAGTGCAAGCGTGACCAGCTCATGCCACTCTGGCAGACCTCTGACTCATTCATATCCCATTCCCACCCTCCTTCACAGTAGAAGCATCAAACAAGGTTCTAAAGACTGTTGACATCTAGTGGAAGCCTTAGGAAGTGCAATATGACCCCATAGACACTGTATATTCGATAGGCAATGAGTTGAAAAACTACAAACCTCAGATTTCCCACTTCCTGGTTGGATTTGTTCTCAGGTTTTTGCCTGCCATATGAGTTCTGTTATACTCACAGACATCATTCAAACAGTTTTAGAAACTTCCTAGTGTTTTCTATCCACATATACTAATACTATGTATATATTAGCAACTGGGCCTGAGTAGCAGACAGTTTACTCTGGGCACCTTATTCACCCAAGCTACTCAATATTGCCCCCAGCCATAAGAAGTTATTAATCAATTTGGAAAAAGTCAAGGAGTCTGAATACTTTCCGAATGCACTGTAGATAAACAACAACATATGTTAGTCATAGCAAGAAAAAAATATTCATGTAACCTTTACTGAGGATGTTATTGTAGTTGACGTGGTCTGTTTTTTTATTTGTAGGTTGGATACTTTGAACATCGATGGCTGTTTTAAAGAATTTGAAAAAGTTAACATTGTGACAGATGGGAGCAATAATAAATATTACATGTTGCAATCTTCAGTTGGCTCTTTCCTATATTAAATGGATTTAAAATGTATTATTCCTTGTTGAGAATGTATGTGCATGTTACGGTTTTCTTCTAACTCCTCCTCTGACGAAGAGGTGTAGCAAGGATCGGACCAAAATGCAGCGTGGTAATTTTGATACATGTTTAATAACCGAATAAACACGAACAATACAAAAACAATAAACGTAACATGAAAACCGAAATAGCCTATGCTGGTGCAAACTAACACAGAGACAGGAACAATCACCCATGAAACACTCAAAGAATATGGCTGCCTAAATATGGTTCCCAATCAGAGACAACGATAATCACCTGCCTCTGATTGAGAACCACTTCAGGCAACCATAGACTCTACTAGATAACCCTACTAAGCCACAATCCCAATACCTACTAAAACCCCAAGACAAAATACACCACATAATAAACCCATGTCACACCCTGGCCTGACCAAATGATAAAGAAAACACAAAATACTAAGACCAGGGCGTGACAGAACCCCCCCCAAGGTGCGGACTCCTGGCCGCACACCTAAACCCATAGGGGAGGGTCCGGGTGGGCGTCTGTCCACGGTGGCGGCTCCGGCGCGGGACGTGGACCCCACTCCAACAAAGTCTTAGTCCCCTTGCATAGCGTCCTTAGATTGGCGACCCTCGCCGCCGACCTTGGCCTAATAACCCTCACCAAGGACCCCACTGGGCTGAGGGGCAGCTCGGGACTGAGGGGTAGATCGGGACTGAGGTGTAGCTCGGGACTGAGGGGAAGCTCGGGACTGAGGGGAAGCTCGGGACTGAGGGGAAGCTCGGCACTGAGGGGAAGCTCGGCACTGAGAGGAAGCTCGGCACTGAGAGGAAGCTCAGGCAGGTAGTTGGCTCTGGCAGATGCCGGCTGGCTGGCGGTTCTGGCAGATCCTGGCTGACTGGCGGTTCCGGCAGATCCTGGCTGACTGGCGGTTCCGGCAGATCCTGGCTGACTGGCGGATCCTGGCTGACTGGCAGATCTGGAAGATCCTGGCTGACTGGCTGCTCCATGCAGACTGGCATCTCTGGCTGCTCCATGCAGACTGGCAGCTCTGGCTGCTCCATGCAGACTGGCAGCTCTGGCAGCGCTGAACAGGCAGGAGACTCCAGCAGCGCTGTAGAGGAGGAAGGCTCTGGCAGCGCTAAACAGGCGGGAGACTCCGGCAGCGCTGGAGAGGAGGAAGGCTCTGGCAGCGCTAAACAGGCGGCAGACTCCGGCAGCGCTAAACAGGCGGGAGACTCCGGCAGCGCTGTAAAGGAGGAAGGCTCCGGCAGCGCTAAACAGGCGAGAGACTCCGACAGCGCTGGAGAGGAGGAAGACTCTGGCAGTGCTGGTCAGGCGGGAGACTCCGGCAGCGCTGGAGAGGAGGAAGCTTCTGGCAGTGCTGGACAGGCGAAGCGCACTGAAGGCCTGGTGCGTGGTGCTGGCACTGGTGGTACTGGGCCGAGAACACGCACAGGAAGCCTGGTGCGGGGAGCTGCCACCGGAGGGCTGGTGTGTGGAGGTGGCACAGGATGGACCGGACCGTGAAGGCGTACTGGAGATCTTGAGAGCAGGGCTGGCACAGGACGTGCAAGGCTAGGGAGGTGCACAGGAGGCCTGGTGCGTGAGGCTGGGACAATCTTCACCAGCCGACTAACACGCACCTCAGGACGAGTATGGAGCGCTGACCCAGGTGCCATCAAATCCCCGACACGCTCCGTCGGGCGAATTCCATGCCTAATGCACCAACACAGCAACTCCCTCATAACTCTCTCCTCCAATTTCCCCATTAACTCCTTCACAGTCTCTGCTTCGCTCACCTCCAACACCGGCTCTGTCTCTGGTCTCCATGCTGACTGGCAGTTCTGGCTGCTCCATGCAGACTGGCAGCTCTGGCTGCTCTATGCAGACTGGCAGCTCTGGCAGCGCTGAACAGGCAGGAGACTCCAGCAGCACTGGAGAGGAGGAAGGCTCTGGCAGCGCTGGACAGGCGAAGCGCTCTGAAGGCCTGGTGCGTGGTGCTGGCACTAGTGGTACTGGGCCGAGGACACACACAGGAAGCCTGGTGCGGGGAGCTGCCACCGGAGGGCTGGTGCCTGAAGGTGGTACTGGATAGACCGGACCGTGCAGGCGCACTGGAGCTTACCTGGCTTGATGCCCACTCTAGCCCGGCCGATACGAGGAGCTGGTATGTACCGCACCGGGCTATGCACCCGCACTGGAGACACCGTGCACACCACAGCATAACACGGTGCCTGCCCGGTCTCTCTAGCCCCCCGGTAAGCACAGGAAGTTTGTGCAGGTCTCCTACCTGGTGTAGCCATACTCCCTGTGAGCCACCCCCCAAGAAATTTTTGGGGCTGACTCTCGGGCTTCCATCCGCGTCGCCGTGCTGCCTCCTCATACCAGCGCCTCTCCGCTTTCGCCGCCTCTGCCTCTTTGGGGCGGCGATATTTTCCAGGCTGTGCCCAGGGTCCTTTTCCGTCCAATATCTCCTCCCAAGTCCAGAAGTCCTGTGATCGCTGCTCCTCCTGCCGCTGCCTGTCACCACACCGCTTGGTCCTGTTGTGTTGGGTGATTCTGTTACGGTTTTCGTCTAACTCCTCCTCTGACGAAGAGGTGTAGCAAGGATCGGACCAAAATGCAGCGTGGTAATTTTGATACGTGTTTAATAACCGAATAAACACGAACAATGCAAAAACAATAAACTTAACATGAAAACCGAAACAGACTATTTTTTTATTTTATTTTTTAAAATAATTTATTACATTCAATACCATTCATTCTTTACAACTCATAATTTTCATTCATACTTCAATAACGGTATTTTAATTTAACTAAACAAAAACCCCAAACAAAACCTCAGGGGAGCATCTTCCCTCCCCGTCATCCTACAAACTACCTTTCCCTATCTCCCCGTCCCTAATCTATCCCCTTACAAATCTAAATGACACCCAGCCCTAAACCCCCCTTCCACCTCTCCCGGGCAGCATGCTGCCCCCACTTCCTCTCCTCCCTCTTCATCCTCCCCATTAATCTCCTTCCACCCTCCTCACTATCCCTTCCACCCCCCAATCTCTCCCTGTCTTCACCGTGTTCTGCCTGGCTTCCCACAGCCCTCGTTTAAAGAGACTCATGAGAAGCCAGAGCAGAAATCTGTCCCTATGCGTCCCTCTCGCTCTCCCTACACCTCTCTCTAACCTGGCCCACGTCAATACAAAATCCCCTCTTACCAAACCTAACAACCCCCGTGCCCTAGCCCATACTACTCCGGCAAAGGCACAGTCCCAAAAGACATGGCGCACAGTCTCCTCCCTGCCACAAGAGGATCTTGAACAGGTGGGGGATTGCGCATGATGGAACAAACTATCAACCAATTCAGGTCCTTGAGCCTGATTCCCTCCCAGACCACTGATGGGCGCCGGACTCCCTGCCTGTCTGACCTCCTCGTACAGGTGCCTGTGATCTAAACCTACTCGCACTTGGGTGGATGAACCACTGGCCGCATGGCCAAAGTGCCCAGCAGCTGTTCTGCCCGAGGACCTCCCTCCACGATGGGACAGACTGGTGTATCACTGGATGAGCAAGCTGCCCAAAAATGGTGACCCCCTCCACGATGGGACAGAGCATGCTGCCACCCACTCCACATGAACTGAAACACAAGCCTCACTAGAGGCCTCCTCAGACAAGCCGGCAATGGGTAGATGTACGCCAAATACAAAAGAGACGGCAACACATCCACCTTTAGGACCAGGACTTTGCCCATAAAAGACAAATACATAGCCTTCCACATTGCTAGCTTCCTCTGTACCACTGCGATACCCATGTTCCAGTTTAGCGTCGCTGAGCCGGAGGTCTCAAAATGGACCCCGTGAATCCTCAGGGCCCCCTCACAGAGAGATAACCCCCGGGCACATCCGTTCCACCGCGCCATCTTCCGAAAAACTTGACGGAAGACTTTGCATGGTTCAGAACTGCTCCCGACGCTCAGGTGAAATCCCCAAAGATGGCAAGGGACCTTGTCAGGCACGAGTCCTTGCACAGCAGCAAGGAAATGTCGTCGGCGTACTGCGTCATCTTAACACGCAGCCCACCACTTCCAGGGATCAACAAGTCTTCCACCCCTGTGTCTGCCCTAATGGCAGCCCCCAGAGGCTCCATGTACAGAACGAAGAGGAGCCGAGAGTGGGCACCCCTGCCTGACCCCAAACGAGAGGTCAAAAACGTCACCCAAGTGACTATTTACACTAACTCGGCACCCCGCTCCGACATATAATGTACGAATCCATCCTATGAACTTCTCCCCAAATCCTAATCGACCTAACACTCTGAATAAAAAAGATCTATTCACGCGATCAAAGGCTTTCGCCTGATCTAGCGCTGCTACCATTAAAGGCAGTCCTCTATCTTCAACCCAAGCAATGGAGTCCCTGATTAACTGTAGGTTCCATCTAATAGAGCGGCCCTCTACCCCGCACGTCTGATCCTCATGGACGACGTAGGGAAGGGCTGTGCGCAACCGGTCTGCTAAAACCTTTGCAAGTAGCTTGTAATCTACACACAGCATGGTCAACGGCCGCCAGTTGCCAAGGTCTGTTACTTCCCCCTTCTTATATAAAAGTGACAGCACACCAACAGCCATTGATCCCCCCGGGACCCCCGTCTCAAGGATGGCCTTCAAGACTTCGAGGACCACTGGTCCAAGTATACCCCAAAACTTGAGATAAAACTCAGGTGGCAGCCCATCCATCCCAGGCACCTTCCCTTTTCCCATCCTCCTAAGAGCGCTCTCAACCTCTTCTAGTGAGATCTGGGCCTCCATCACTTCTCTAATGTCCTCCGGCAACCGCCTGGACAAGTGTTCTAAAAACACAATTCCCTGCTCTACATCTATTTCCCTTTCCTTAAATAAACCTTGGAAATGATCAGTTGTCACCCTGACCATATCCTCTGGTTCTCTAACTATACTACCATTTTCTTCCCTAACGCCATGCATTTCCTTCCTACTCTGTCTGGCCCTAACCGACTTAAAGAACATAGCGGAACAAGTCTCATTGTGTTCTAGAAAGCCACTATGCGCACGCTCCAGGAAAGCTTGAGCCTTCCCCTCCTGCAACTCCCTGAGCTGCGCCTTTAGGGTAGCGGATCTCTCCCAGTCAAACGACCCGCCGAGGTTGCCTGCCTCGTACTCGAGTTCAATTAACCTTTGGATACAATCCACCTCCCTCCTCTCCTCCCTTTTTTTCCTCTTGCAATACCCTATTATAAAAGCCCTAATCCTCACCTTAACTAATTCCCACCACTCTAACACCCCCTCGCACATGGACCGGAGGCCTTCAAGCCTCCAAAAGAAACCATAAAACCCGTCAACAAAAGCCTGCTCCTCCAGCACATCCCGATCTAACTTCCAGTACCCCCTACCAAAGAGGCAGACTGGTGACCCCACCTGCAGGAGCACCCCGTCGTGATCCGAAAAGAAAACAGGCAACAGCCGCCCAGACAACTTACCCAAAAATATAGTTGAGCCTCCGCTCAACCCCCCTGGTGTTGCGTCATGTAGGACCGGCCATTTTCGGAGTAGTGTGCAGACCACCATCAACCAGACCATGGCAAGCCATTAGCTCGGTAATGGCGCCTGCACTGCTATCCTCCCCTATTCCTAAATCTGTATTAAAATCCCCCCCTATCACTAATTTCCTATTTGTGACACACAGGGGCGTCAGACAGTCCACCATCTCCCTCCTGTCTGCCACCACCTGTGGCCCATACACCACCACTAATCTAAATTTACAATCCCTTTTCGTGACATCCACCCCTATAACCCTCCCCTGCATTACCACAAAAGAATCCTCCACTTTTACCTCCCTGTGCCCACACAAAATCACTACCCCGATGAGTGCACCCCCAATACCCCAAACCGACTCCCCCTTGTCCCACTCCCTCTTAAACCTACTAACATCCCCTCCATCCCTCAGGTGAACCTCCTGTAAAAAACAAAAATCAAACCCCACACCCTCCAAATAACTAAAAACCGCCCTCCTCTTAACAAAATACCTTAAACCCCTTACATTTAAACTAACAAAAGTAAAATTAGACCCCATGAAATAATAAAATAAAAACATGTAATACACTCAAATTCTAAACCCAGTCAGAAAAAAACAAAAACAGGAGACTCACCCAATGCTCCCCTGCTCCATATCTACTGGTGAGAACACCATCCGTACTCCCGACATCCCCCCCTCTTCCTCCAGCTCAACAACCCAGGATGCAGGAATAGTGTTTGGCTCCGGGGTGCCCTGCACCCTGGGTCTACCCCCACACTCCTCCCCCTCCCCAGTGCTGCAGCTGGTTTGGAAAAAAAATCGGGGAGGCTGAGTCCCCAAACAAAAAACTCCCCACCTCCTCCTGTACCCAGTCCTGAGTCTTGTTAGGTGTGTCCCCACCCAACAGAAGTTGAGGGCCTGGGGAAACCAGCAGCAACCCAGAGGTTTCTCCCACCCCCATCACTCTCTTGGCCATCCCCTCCCTCTCACTGTCGGCCAATCGCACCCTCCTCTTCATTCTCTTCTTTGGTGATGTGGAGAGATACCACCCTCCCCCCCGCTAGCTCCTCCACCATACCCCTCATCTCTTCCACCAGGGCACTTTCCTCCCAGTCCACTTGCTCTTCCACCGTCTCCTTCTCCAACGCTCCTCCCTCGCTTTCTTCTCTCTCATGCTCCTCCACTCGGTTGCCTTCTTCCGCCGCTTTTCCTGGTTCTCCTACTCCCGTGCCTTCCGTTTCCTTCTCTCTTCCATCCGCCGCTTCTTGCTCCTCCTCCTTCCTTGCGGCCTTCCCCTCTGGACCTGTACTCTGGTCATGAGGCGTGCTTCCTTCCCCTCCTCTTCTTCCCCCATCCCCCGCTCCTGCTCCCCCAGCCCCAGCCGCAGACGCATATGACCTCTGACGAGCCGGGCACCCCCCCAGGTGTGCTGACGAGCCACACCCGTGGCACGCCTTAGGCTTGTCACAGTCCCTCGCCTCGTGTTCCTCAGATCCACAAAATCTGAATTTTCTTGTGCTGCACGAAGCGAATATGTGGCCGTAGGCCATACAGCGAATGATGTGGAAACAACGTCCCCGTCAGCCCCTAGGCCAGGATGGACAGCGGGTCCTCCCTGCCTGGAAATGGGGGTCTGACGTGCATGAAACAACCATGTCCCCCCCTGTCAGCCCCTAGGTAAGGGTTGAACATAGCAGGAGGATGGAGGTTCTCAGGATATCCACCATGTCCCAAAACACATTTCACCGGGTCCTCCCCGTGAGGAGGGCCTGATGGAAGCACCATCTCCTCCCATTCCAAAACCCAAGGGAGTCTTGCTCTGATTGAGAACCACTTCAGGCAACCATAGACTTTACTAGATAACCCTACTAAGCCACAATCCCAATACCTACTAAAACCCCAAGACAAAACACACCACATAATAAACCCATGTCACACCCTGGCCTGACCAAAATAATAAAGAAAACACAAAATACTAAGACCAGGGCGTGACAGTGCAGCTGAAATTTGGCCATTGAATGAATTACCAAAAAAATACATATTTTAAAAATACATATTTTGTCAATGCAATGTCTAAGTATTATATTGTCAACGTTCATTCCGGTTAGAAAATTAACCAGATTTCAACTTCCGGAAAACATGCATTTTCAAAATTCGGAAAATATATATTTTCAATGTCCAGAAAATACACCTTCTCTACTTTCAACATTCTGAAAATATGTTTTTTAAACGCCCGGAATTTAAAAAATAAAAATAAAAATAAAAAATTCATTCAGAACCCAGAATAAACCTAACTTCTTTCAGACTTCTTTTCAAAGTCATTTTGCTTACTAGGTACATTGGGCAGACTTGTTCTACCAAGTTAAGTCACAACAACACTGTTTACCACATGTGACATCGTCAGGCCTAACCAAGGCCATTTTTATTATGCCTACATGTAAATATGTTAGATTAAGGCCATCAGACTGTTAAATAGCCATCACTAGCTGGTCTCCAACCAGTACCCTGCCCTGAGCTTAGTAACTGTCACTAGCCAGCTACCACAAAGGGCTAAGGGTGGCTACTTTGAGGAATTTGTTTAACACTTTTTTTGGTTACTACATGATTCCATATGTGTTATTGCATAGTTTTGATTTGTTCACAATTATTTTACATTGTAGAAAATCGTACAAATAACGAAAAACCCTTGAATGAATAGGTGTGTCCAAACTTTTGACTGGTACTGTATATATATACTCCGGACTCCGACATTGCTCGTCCTAATATTTCTATATTTCCTATGTCCATTCTTTTCCTTTTAGATTTGTGTGTATTGTTAGATATTAGTGCACTGGTAGTGCTAGGAACACAAGCATTTCGCTACACCCGTTATTACATCTGCTAAATATGTGCATGCGACCAATTACATTTGATTTGATAAATGATTGATTTGACACTTCGTATCAGGTTGCAATAATAAATATAGTATGCAAAGGCCTTCATAAATACAAAAATAAATGCAGGAAAACATTGTTACATTTGTGTTTAGCCTAAATCAATCACATAATTATTCAGTCTAAAAATATTTTACTCCAGAGTTGTGAATACATTGCTACACAATAAATGAATAGATTAAAAAACAAAAATAAACATGTAAATAAATAGTTGAATAAATAGACATAAATAATCTCTACGCCACACGAACCTAACGCTCATTGGCTACTTAATTTCATGTCTAGTCTTTGTAGGTGTGCCAGCACCACTGACCTTATGTCTTCCCAGCCGCTTGCGCTGTATTCCTGCATAAATAAAAATACAATTGTTAAGATTTTAGAATAGACAAATGTTGTATCATCACATAAATACATCCAGATTTGGTGAATGTACTCTCTTTGTAAGACAAATTGATCAACCTACCGCGAGTTTCAAATAATTCACAAGGAATTTGAAGTAAAGGCTCATCTTTTAGTTCACTCTTTTGACATATTTTGATAGTCTAGTTTTCATAGCCTTTACCTGTTGGAACAACATACAAATAATTCATTTACTATCATAGGATATGATAATGTTTTCCTTTTTGCGTTAATGTTAAGAGGCACAAATTACTTACGCATTGGTCCAGCTCCGAGGTCTGGCGATAGAGATCATTCATAAACTTGTCAAATGCTTTCTGGTTAGAGGAGGTGGACTCGTATTTACCACTGCTGTACAATTTCTTTATAGCATTCAGAGTTTGCGAAATGAAGGCAATCTGTTCGTCAGCCTAGAAGAAGAGTGATTTGTATTAGTGCATGCCTTACTCTAAAATTGCTCAAATATATTTTTCTCCCATCAATATGAACACAATACTCCATAATGACAAAGCCAAAACATGTTTTTAGACATGTTTGCAAATTTATGAAAAAACTAAACAAAAAAGTGCTTTATCATTTGGGCTCCCGAGTGGCACAGCGGTCTAAGGCCCTGCATCTCAGTGCTTGAGGTGTCACTACATAAACTGGTTCGATTCCAGGCTGTATCACAATTGGCCGTGTTTGGGGACAAATCATTATGGGGTATTGTGTGTAGATTGATGAGGGGGGAAATGAACGACTTTAGAATAAGGCTGTAACCTAACAAAATGTGGAACATGTAAATGGCCCCGAATCCTTTCCGAATTAACTGTCCACTCTTAGAAAAAAGGGTGATGGATGAAAAATTCATTTTTCTTAAAGAGTTGAGGCTATGTATATTTCCTACCTTTAAATTATCGACTTGTCAGGGAAAGTTATGTGAGGTTCTCCAGAGAATTTATGACCCTGAGATGCCAAAATATTTCAAACAAATATTGCATTATTATAACTGTACATAAAGGAGTCAGGGAATTAAATTAAACACACAACAGCACATGAAATGTTGAAAAGATGGCAACAGCTCAATGACCAGGAACAAGTGAAAAACATCACTGTATCCTACCATTTTCTGAAGCATAGTTATGGTGTTGTTGCTGAACACTTGGAACATGCTCGGAGACCGAGGAGGTGTCTTCATCCAAGTGCATCCGATGGTTTTATGCCAGGTGCAAATCGTCAGGACCAAGCACATCCAAATACTGATTGAACTCATTTTAGCTTGGGGCTATTGTAGTTCTCGGTCTGTCCGCAATCAACGTGGTGGTGCCCTCCCGAAAGATAGCCTATTTTGTATAATTCCGACAAAAAAAAGAAGGTTTTCCGAAAAGGATAAAGAGAGAAATTGTTCTTCCTGATCGATCAATTTCTCAAATTCCGAGTTCTGCCATGCTCCAACCTGTGTCGATCCTTTATACAATAACTCTGCAAGGTGTTCCAAAAGTGAAAGGCGGAAGTCCCTGTACACTTTCATACCTGAGAGTGTTGTTTTACGTCTGGAGAAAATGCACGGAAACAACATCTTGATTTATTTGCTCCTTTCTCATGAAATATTGGCCTATCAACCAGGGGAGGGGGATGATGAAAAAAGATTCATGTGAATCCATTTCAGTCCGACTATGGCCTAAATAAATATCACCATATAGAACAAAACTGAGTTTGGCTTTTCACTTCGAAAACAATAGCATTTTATATTGTCCTTTTCATTTGCACACCGAAACTATGGTCTCCGCCTACGTTGTAACCACTTGCTTGAAGGCTAATTGTAGTTTGTGACCACGACTGCCTACTTAAAATACAGATCAACCTTGTATGGGTTATATCAATTACACACTCAACATCGCGTTATTTCGTTTAAGAAACGGGTTTGGAGGGTCTGACATATTTTGTTAGAGCCCCTCCTATATGCTCCCGGTTTTCAGAATAAGACACTGGTAGCCTATGCAGTGCACAGGCAGTACAGACCTTAACATTTAAATTGGAGCCTATAATGCGGGTGCTTTTGAATCTGGGCCTGTAGGCATGTGTGCGTAAAAAATAGGCCTGTCAGGTCGATCATCTGTCAGAGTATTCCAAAGGCCCGTCAGGTAGATCATCTGTCAAAGTTTTCCATAGTCGTGTGTTTAATGGACTTTTAAATACATATTTAAGTTATTCATCCAGATATATACATTGATTGGACGTCTGCATGTATTATCTATCCACTCTAGGGACTGAAGAGTAACAGTATGGTTTTAAGAGCGATTGCTTTACTCAATTGAAATAACATTCAACATTCAAAATTATAATTATATTACATGATATCCAGTATATGTGTACTTTAAATTATTAACAACTATACAAATCAACAATGTTTTACAGTGATATGATGACAGTCAAATGATTTATTGTCTTAAAGTGTATTCTAAAGGCGTTAATTGTTTTTAATTGAAGATGAGGTTGATACGGAATTATGAGAAGGAATAAGATAACATTTAGGATAACGTTTCATGGAGAAATGTGTCTTCATTCAACGGTTGACTCACATATTACATTTGAACAAAATTGCTAGCACAATTCCAACAAATATAAGCTGTGTGTGTGTCCGTTTATTCAAATATTATACACACTCTTAGAAAAGGGTTCTATATAGATCCTTCAGGGGTGCCATATACAGTTGAAGTCGGAAGGTTACATACACCTCAGCCAAATACATATAAACTCAGTTTTTCACAATTCCTGACATTTACTCAGAGTAAAAATTCCCTGTTTTAGGTCAGTTAGGATCACCACTTTATTTTAAGAATGTGAAATGTCAGAATAATAGTAGAGATAATGATTTGTTTCAGCTTTTATTTATTTTGTCACATTCCCAGTGGGTCAGAAGTTTACATACACTAAATTAGTATTTAGTAGCATTGCTTTTAAATTGGTTAACTTGGGTCAAATATTTTGGGTAGCTTTCCACAAGCTTCCCACAATAAGTTAGGTGAATTTTGGCCCATTCCTCCTGAAAGAGCAGGCGTAAATGAGTCAGGTTTGTAGGCCTCCTTGGCTGCACACGCTTTTTCAGTTCTACCCACACATTTTCTATAGAAATGAGGCCAGGGCTTTGTGATGGCCACTCCAATACCTTAACTTTGTTGTCCGTAAGCCATTTTGCCACAACTTTGCAAGTACGCTTGGTGTCAATGTCCATTTGGAAGACCCATTTTCGACCAAGCTTTAACTTCCTGACTGATGTCTTGAGATGTTGCTTCAATATATCCACATAATTTTCCTGCCTCATGATGCCATCAATTTTGTGAAGAGCACCAGTCCCTCCTGCAGCAAAGTACCCCCCACAACATGATGCTGCCAATCCCATGCTTCACGGTTGGTATGGTGTTATTCGGCTTGCAAGCCTCCCCCTTTTTCATCCAAACATATCGATGGTCATTATGGCCAAACAGTTCTATTTTTGTTTCATCAGACCAGAGGACATTTCTCCAAAAAGTACGATCTTTGTCCCCATGTGCAGTTGCAAACCGTAGTCTGGCATTTTTATGGCGGTTTTGGAGCAGTGGCTTCTTCCTTCCTGAGTGGCCTTTCAGGTTATGACAATATAGGACTCGTTTTACTGTGGATATAGGTACTTTTGTACCTGTTTCCTCCAGCATCTTCACAAGGTCCTTTGCTGTTGTTCTGGGATTGATTTGCACTTTTCGCACCAAAGTACATTCATCTCTAGTAGACAGAACACGTCTCCTTCCTGAGCGATATGATGGCTGCGTGTTCCCATTGTTTTTATACTTATACTATTGTTTGTACAGATGAATGTGGTACCTTCAGGCATTTGGAAATTGCTCCCAAGGATGAACCAGACTTGTGGAGGTCTACAATTTATTTTCTGAGGTCTTGGCTGATTTCTTTTGATTTTCCCATGATATCAAGCAAAGAGGCACTGAGTTTTAAAGTAGGCCTTGAAATACATCCACAGGTACACCTCCAATTGACTCAAATTATGTAAATTAGCCTATCAGAAGCTTCTAAAGCCATGACATAATTTTCTGGAATTTTCCAAGCTGTTTAAATGCACAGTCAACTTAGTGTATGTAAACTTCTGACCCACTGGAATTGTGATACAATGAACTATAAGTGAAATAATCTGTCTGTTAACAGTTGTTTGAAAAATTACTTGTCTCATGCACAAAGAAGATGTCGTAACCGACTTGCCAAAACTATAGTTCGTTAACAATACATTTGTGGAGTGGTTGAAAAACAATTTTTAATGACTCCAACCTAAGTGTGTGTGCAAACTACCGACTTCAACTGTATGTTATTTTTGAGATTTTTCAAAATAGCCACCCTTTGCCTTGATGACAGCTTTGTACACTCTTGGCATTCTCTCAACCAGCTTCACCTGGAATTCTTTTCTAACTGTCTTGAAGGAGTTCTCACATATGCTGAGCTCTTGTTGGCTGCTTTTCCTTCTCTCTGAGGTCCAACTCATCCCAAACATACTGGGTTGAGGTTGGGTGATTGTGGAGGCCAGGTCATCTGATTCAGCACTCCATCATTCTCCTCCTTGGTCAAATAGCCCATACACAGCCTGACGGTGTGTTGGGTAATTGTCATGTTGAAAAACAAATGATAGTCCCACTAAGCACAAACCAGATCTGATGGTGTATCGCTGCAGAATGCTGTGATAGTCATGCTGGTTAAGTGTGTCTTGAATACTGAATAAATCACAGACAGTGTCACCTGCAAAGCACCCACACACCATCACACCTCCTCCTACATGCCTCATGGTGGGAACGATACATGCGGAGATCATCCCTTCACCTCTCAAAGACGTGTCTCAGAAAGACACAGCGTTTGGAACCAAAAATCTCAACTTTTGACCCATCAGACCAAAGGGCAGATTTCCACCGGTCTAATGACCATTGCTTGTGTTTCTTGGCCTAAGCAAGTCTATTTTCTTAGTGGTGTCCTTTAGTAGTGGTTTATTTGCAGCAATTTGACCATGAAGGCCTGATTCACACAGTCTCCTCTGAACAGTTGATGTTGATGTGTGTCTGTTCCTTGAACTCCGTGAAGCATTTATTTGGGCTGTGATTTCTGAGGCAGGTAACTCTAATGAACTTATCCTCTACAGCAGAGGTATCTCTAGGTCTTCCTTTCCTTTGGCTGTCCTCATGAGAGGTAGTTTCATCCTAGCGCTTGATGGTTTTTCCAGACTGCACTTGAAGAAACTTTCAAAGTTCTTGACATCTTTCAGATTGACTGACCTTCATGTCTTAAAGTAATGATGGACTGTTGTTTCTCTTTGCTTATTTTAGCTGTTCTTTCCAAAATATGGACTTGGTCTTTAAACAAATAGGGCTATCTTCTGTGTACCACCCCTAACTTGTCACAACACAACTGATTGGCTCAAACGCATTAAGAAGGAAATATATTCCAAAAATGTACTTTTAACAAGACACAACTGTTAATTGAAATGCATTCCAGGAGACTACATCGTGAAGCTGGATGAGAGAATGCTAAGAGTGTACAAAGCTGTCATAAAGGTAGCTACTTTGAAGAATCAAAAATACAAAATATATTTTGATTTGATGTGTTATTTCAAAGTTTTGATGTGTGCACTATTATTCTACAATGTAGAATGGGGTAAAAAATAAAGAAAAACCCTTGAATGAGTAGGTGTGTCCAAACTTTTGACTGGACCTGTACGTGATGGGAAATATTGCTCTCTGACTATTTGGTATCACGTTTCAAGTGTCACTCCTATGATTCATCCTCATTGCTGGTCCCCAATAGATCAAATGTATTTTAAACATAAGGCTTATCAATAAGGCTATATTGAATAACACCAAGACCCGCATTGATAAAGCATCTCAGGGGTGCTGATCTAGGATCAGTTTTGCCTTTTAGATTACAATGAATGGACAGAGGGGGTCCAGCACTCCTACTCTAAGGCGCTTTATGAATAAATTCCCAGCAGAATAGTTAGGCTACATCTCATATTTTATCCTACAATATGACATTTCAGGATGAAACCATCTATGACATCTTATCAAGACCCTGATGGAACAGGTGTGTTCTATTGGGTTGGAACAAAAGCCTGCACCTCCTCCTTCTGGTCTCCAGGACCGTGCAAGACAGTTTTGGTGACCACTTCCCTACGTTATATGATATTTACAGTTGTAAAGAAAACGACAAAATCGAACGTTCCAACAAATCATGTTGTCGTTGCTTGTCAACATTGCATCACCAGCAAACAACAGTAGGGTGAAAGTTGGTTGCGTCATTGTGAAAATGAAAGTTGCGTGGTGGGGGTAGGGCTTTGACGTCTCCAAATCACTTTTCAGTTGTATCGCAACAGCAGAGGACTGCGGAACAGAATTTCGGACTACCTTTGAAAGAAACCCACTAAATTGATGTATTATATGTCCAGAGTTCTTAAAGAACTGTGGGTTTTATTTCGACTTCGACGATTTTGTTATCAGCCTTTTTAAAAATCGTTCACGCGAAGTTATTAGCAGTTGAAAGCAATGCTCGCGAATAGCCTATTCTCGCTAATAGCCTAGCCGATATGTACATTTAATAATCTTATATTTTGGATCAACTATAATTCAACGCTGATTTCAAGGAGAATGTGTATAGATTTACTGGGATTTTTAGGTCCAGAAGACGGAGGAGGCATGCAATTCTTATTGCTGCATGTTGTAGTCTGGGAAATGAAAGTCCCCGCCTCCGGTAGGTTGATCGGGGGAAATTCTCCATACAGTTTTCCCTTTCCTAACTCCACAGTAAAACTACTTAACACCGCCAAGATGTTCAAACTCATCTGGAAAGCTAAAAGCAAAAGAAACTGCTCTTTACAATGTGTACAATGCAGAGTTGGACGTGTCTTTTTCATATTCTTTGCAGTATGCGGAGCGTGTGTCATTGCTGTGACTGGATCCAACACCACTTCGGTCACTTGAGCGCAGAATACCTTTCCCAGCTGGAGCAGATGGTGAGTTATCAGCACACTGTAAGAGGAGACTGAATGCATGTTTTAAGGACAGCAAAACAACCAACCAAGTAAAATAGTCATATGTTTCATGTTTAGCCTCTGTGTTAGAAAACTGTTAGCGCCATTTTACAATGTATATTCAAATATAGGCTAAGGATATAATGACAGAGCGGTCCAGAGAGGCTGTCTACATTAGGCCTACTGTACTTGCAGTATAAGCTATACTTTATGTCAGTCTTGATTGCTCTTTAAGTATTTGACACGTGACTTGACATACTATATTGATTGTTTTCCAGGGAGGAGATATCACAAAGCAGAATGCCCCTGTCCTTTTCCCAACATCACTTTACAGACACATATATGATGCCGAGGTAAAGACTCAAATTGTGACTTATCATGTTCTGATATGCTTTGGTATAGTGGTCTTGACCCCATTTAATATTGATGCCATAACGGAAGCCTATACTGTTTCTAACTTTTTTTGTATTTTTTTTGTATCATCCTGTGTAGTTTGAGGACAAAGTCAGATTCCTGAATGAGACCATCTATCAAATCATAAAACTGTTTGATGGGAATAGGAATAGGAAGTCAGTCACCTGGGACAAGAAAAACCTGGACGATTTCCTCAACATTCTCAAACGCCAATTTGAGAACCTTAGTTCCTGTGTAAGTAACAAGTCTATTTTAAAGTATCAGTGTTTAGGCCAGGGCTCTCCAACCCCGTTCATGGAGAGGTACCCTCCTGTAGGTTTTTGCTCCAACCCCAGTTGTAAACTAACCTGACTCAATTTATCAATCACCTAATGAATCAGGTGTGGAAGGTAGTTCTCCAGGAACAGGATCAGAAAGCCCTGGTTTAGGTGTAGCCTACTAACTCTACAAGTGAAAAAATCTACACATAAAATGCATTCGGAAAGTAATTCAACCCCTTGACTTTTTCCACATTTTGTTACGTCTGCTTTATTCTAAAATTGATTAAATACATGTTACCCCTCATCAATCTACACAATTCTCCATAATGACAAAGCAGAAACCCTGTTTTAGAAATGCATGCAAAGGTGTTCACAATTTTAAAAAATGAAATATCACTTTTACGTAAGTATTCAGACCCTTTACTCAGTACTTTGTTGGCAGTGATTACAGTGATTACAGCCTTGAATCTTCTTAGTTATGAAGCTACTGTCACGTCGTGATCTGTTTCACTTGTCCTTGTGCTCGTCTCCACCCCCCTCCAGGTGTTGCCCATCTCCCCATTATCCCCTGGGTACTTATACCTGTGTTTTCTGTCAGTCTGTACCAGTTCGTTTTGTCCGTTCAAACCTACCAGCGGTTTCCCTTGCTCCTGTTTTCGATAGTCCCTGTTCGCTGGTTTCCCGGTTTTGACCTTTCCTGCATGCCCTGAGCCTCCCTGCCATCCTGTACCTTGCCTCGACTCTGGATTACCGACCTCTGCCTGACCTGACCTTGAATCCCCCTGCTATTCCGGTGTCTTATACCCTCTCTGGATTATTGACCCCTGTCTTGACCTGTCGTTTGCCTGCCCCTGTTTAAAGAATAAACGTTTGTTTCTTCAACACTGTCTGCACCTTGGTTAGACCTTAAAACGTGATACCTACAAGCTTGGCACACCTGTATTTGGAAAGTTTCTGCCATTCTCTCTGCAGATCCTCTCAAGATCTGTCAGGTTGGATAGGGAGTGTACGGCACAGCTATTTTCAGGTCTCTCCAGAGATGTTTGATCAGGTCAAGTCCGGGCTCTGTCTGGGCCATTCAAGGACATTCAGATACTTGTCCCAAAGCCACTCCTGCGTTGTCTTGGCTGTATGCTTAGGGTCGTTGTCCTGTTGGAAGGTGAACCTTCACCCCAGTCTGATGTCCTGAGCGCTCTGGAGCAGGTTTTCGCCAAGGATCTCTCTGTACTTTGCTCCGCTCATCTTTCCCTCGATCCTGCAAGGTTTCCTCCAAACGTATTGCTTGGCATTCAGGCCAAAGAGTTCAATCTTGGTTTCATCAGACCAGAGAATCTTGCTTCTCATGGTCTGAGAGTCCTTTAGGTGCCTTTTGGCAAACTGTCATGTGCCTTTTACTGAGGAGTGGCTTCCGTCTGGCCACTCTACCATAAAGGCCTGATTGGTGGAGTACTGCAGAGATGGTTGTCCTTCTGGAAGGCTCTCATCTCCACAGAGGAAAACTGGAGCTCTGTCAGAGGGACCATAGGGCTCTTGGTCACCCCCCTGACAAAGGCGCTTCTCTCCCGATTGCTCAGTTTGGCCTGGTGGCCAACTCTAGGATGAGTCTTGGTGGTTACAAACTTCTTTCATTTAAGAATGATGGAGGCCACTGTTTCTTGGGGACCTTCAATGCCGCAGAAATGTTTTGGTACCCTTTCCCAGATCTGTTCCTCGACACAATCTTGTCTCTGAGCCTTACAGACAATTTCTACAACCTCAAGACCTGGTTTTTGCTCTGACATGCACTGTCAACTCTAGGACCTTATATAGACAGGTGTGTGCCTTCCAAATAATGTCCAAACAGTTGATTTTCACCTCAAGTGGACTCCAATCAAGGATGATCCATGGAAACAGGATGCACCAGAGCTCAATTTTGAGTCTCAAGTTAAAGGGTCTGAATAGTTGAAGGTATTTGCATTGTTTTTGCAAATACCTTGAAGGTATTTGCATATGTAAATACCTTGAAATACCTTCAACATATGTCTTTGGCGTTGTCATTATTGGGTATTGTGTGTATTTTGATGAGGATTTATTTTCTTTAATCCATTTTAGAATAAGGCTGTAACTTACCAAAATGTGGAAAAGCGGAAGAGGTCCGAATACTTCCCAAATGCACTGTATATAGGTTATTACAGATTTTGAGCCAGTTTGCGACATCACAAAAATAATACTGCATCAATTAGAAATGTAAAATATTGTGGTTTATAATTAACATACATTTTTTTTGTAGGCTTTGGTGCGTATCTTCATTACGGCAAATCAAGTTTGATATTTTGAAGTCGAAATTGCTAACTTTAGAATCCTTTTTAAACCTTGAACGCACACATTTTTTTCAATTTCCTGACGTGCAGGAAATTCTCAGGAAAACCCCCCAGATCAAATGAAGATCATACATGACGCTAATGTTTTGTTTAATTTTGGCCAACAGGTATCACCTGCTGTGAAACCTGAGAAGAGACTGAAACAGTACTTCAGGAATTTGAATAGAAAAGTTCTGAGAAAAATGGTGAGTTTGGTTTCGTATGGAAATATGTTTAATAGGTGTAATCAAATTAATATAAACTAGGCTTGGCTTAACAGGAGACGTGTTCATAAAAAAAGGGTTCTGGGGCCATATGTATCAAGTGTCTCAGAGAAGAACTGCTGATCTAGTATCAGGTCTTCTCTCAGGTCTCCTCTGTCCTATTTATTGTGATCTAAAAGGCAAAGATGATCCTAAATCAGCCTACTCCGAGAAGCTTTATACACTGCTAAAAAAAATAAAGGGAACACTAAAATAACACATCCTAGATCTGAATGAATGAAATATTCTTATTAAATACTTTTTTCTTAACATAGTTGAAGGTGCTGACAACAAAATCACACAAAAATGATCAATGGAAATCAAATTTATCAACCCATGGAGGTCTGGATTTGGAGTCACACTCAAAATTAAAGTGGAAAACCATAACTACATGCTGATCCAACTTTGATGTAATGTCCTTAAAATAAGTCTAAATGAGGCTCAGTAGTGTGTGTGGACTCCACGTGCCTGTATGACCTCCCTACAACGCCTGGGCATGCTCCTGATGAGGTGTCAGATGGTCTCCTGAGGGATCTCCTCCCAGACCTGGACTAAAGCATCCGCCAAGTCCTGGACAGTCTGTGGTGCAACTACAACTACAACGCCACGTTGGTGGATGGAGCAAGACATGATGTCCCAGATTGGACATCAGCTCAATTGGATTCAGGTCTGGGGAACGGGCGGGCCAGTCCATATCATCAATGCCTTCCTCTTGCAGGAACTGCTGACACACTCCAGCCACATGAGGTCTAGCATTGTCTTGCATTAGGAGGAACCCAGGGCCAACCGCACCAGCATATGGTCTCACAAGGGGTCTGAGGATCTCATCTCGGTACCTAATGGCAGTCAGGCTACCTCTGGCGAGCACATGGAGGGCTGTGCGGCCAAAGAAATGCCACCCCACACCATGACTGACCCACCGCCAAACCGGTCATGCTGGAGGATGTTGCAGGCAGCAGAACGTTCTCCACGGCGTCTCCAGACTCTGTCACATCTGTCACATGTGCTCAGTGTGAACCTGCTTTCATCTGTGAAGAGCACAGGGCGACAGAGCCAAATTTGCCAATCTTGGTGTTCTCTGGCAAATGCCAAACGTCCTGCACGGTGTTCGGCTGTAAACACAACCCACACCTGTGGACATCGGGCCCTCATACCACCCTCATGGAGTCCGTTTCTGACCGTTTGAGCAGACACATGCACATTTGTGGCCTGCTGGAGGTCATTCTGCAGGGCTCTGGCAGCAGTGCTCCTCCTGCTCCTCCTTGCACAAAGGCGGAGGTAGCGGTCCTGCTGCTGGGTTGTTGCCCTCCTACGGCCCCCTCCACGTCTCCTGATGTACTGGCCTGTCTCCTGGTAGCACCTCCATGCTCTGGACACTACGCTGACAGACACAGCAAACCTTCTTGCCACAGCTCACATTGATGTGCCATCCTGGATGAGCTGCACTACCTGAGCCACTTGTGTGGGTTGTAGACTCCGTCTCATGCTACCACTAGAGTGAAAGCACTGCCAGCATTCAAAGGTGACCAAAACATCAGCCAGGAAGCATAGGACCTGAGAAGTGGTCTGGTCACCACCTGCAGAACCACTCCTTTATTGGGGGTGTCTTGCTAATTGCCTATAATTTCCACCTGTTGTCTATTCCATTTGCACAACAGCATGTGACATTTATTGTCAATCAGTGTTGCTTCCTAAGTGGACAGTTTGATTTCACAGAAGTGTGATTGACTTGGAGTTACATTGTGTTGTTTAAGGGCTCCCTTTATTTTTTTTGAGCAGTGTATGTACGGCACCAGTCCTTTATTTGTTGTTCAAGACGATATGGTCATTATGTTGACAAGAAAGTTCACCCCACTAAGATTTCAAATGTTCTATGTTTTTCAGAACTACAGTGCAGAGGCGTGGGAGCTCATCAGGAAAGAGACAAAACGTCATCTGCAAAGATTGGATATCCTTGTGGGACAGATGTACTGAGCATCCGTACTCATCTCAGACATTACCCACTTACCAGTTTATAAAGCATGAATTCAATCATGTAGGACCCTGTTAGTTTATTTATTATATTTAAATACGTAAATTATTGTTTTTTATTTTCATAAATTATTATTTATATTTTGTATTTCCCTTTTGTACCTGTATTGAACTGAAACGTATTGCCTGTGTACTTTGAAAATCAATGAAAAAAGAATATTGAAATTGTGAATAAAAATGTATTGTGTATTAAATTGTCCAGATTTCGTTCTTGTCAGAAACCAACGAGAGTGGATTGATAATATGGAGCAGCCTAATCCAATCATCAGAGGGGATGCAGATTAAACTTGTCGCTGATCAGTCACATGACAGTTTCTACTTGAAGTTTATGTACTGTGTGCTTGTAGCTTTGTTTCTTTGTGTCATTTATTTTTATTGTGTTTTTGTACATTGTGAGGGTTACTATTTCATGTTTTTCTTGTTCTTGTGTGGTCATCACACTGGGGCAGTGGGCTGAAGGGGAGTGGGGAGATCTAGATGAGGTGTAGAGTATAATCTGGGGGACCAGGAATTTTTAGCTCCCACTTGCCATTGTGGGATGTTTATTTATACATTCTGTCCAATGTATTATATGTATTATGTTTTTACTATGATTGGAGAAGAAATACGGGGGGAAAAGACATGGAAAGACAATATGGAATAAGAGACAAAAAACAATAAATACTTTTAATGGATTGTAGTTTAGTCCCCTGAACGAGGCAGCCCCCCCTGGTGGGCAAGAAAATATAAACAAAACAATTGATTTAGCTTAGTCATAAATATAGATCTTTTTTAAGTGGCATCATGGGGATCCTCCCATAGTTCTCAATGGATAAACGAGGTCAATTCCTGTATGACATTAGACAAACGTGTGTATTATGTAGGCCAATGTGGCAGCACACTGTCCTTTCATAGGACTTAAAATAGAGTTATTGTAGATGTGCTGTATATTCATTTGTATAATGGTATGATGTGATATGTCTCACACCCTGATCTGTTTCACCTGTCTTTGTGCTTGTCTCCATACCTGTGTCCTCTGTTTGTCTGTTGCCAGTTCGTTTGTTTCTTCAAGCCTACCAGTGGTTTTCCCGTGTTTCTGTCTTTCTCTAGTTCCTGTTTTCTAGTTTTCCCTGTTTTGAACATTCTGCCTGCCCTGACCCTCAGCCTGCCTGCCGTTCTGTACCTTTTGGGCTCTGCTCTGGATTACTGACCTCTGCCTGTCCTTGACCTGTTGTTTGCCTGCCCCCCTGTTTTTGTAATAAACTTTTGTTACTTCGAAACTGTCTGCATCTGGGTCTTCTCCTGAACCTTGACAGTACAAACTGGCCCTGATGAGAGTATTTTGGACGCATCCTTGGCGTCCGAGCCGGGCATCCCCACTCAGGCCCTGTCCATTCCCATGGACATTAGAATACTGGACGGGCGCTCTATAGGCCCGGGTCATTTGTTCTTACCAACGCCCCAGCTGTGTTTCAGGCCCTGGTTAATGACGTTCTCCTTGACATCTTGAACCGGTTCATCTTCGTTTAGCTCAACAACATCCTCGTTTTCTCCCACTCAGCCCAAGAACACATGCTCCACGTCCGACAGGTCCTCCAGCGCCTCTCGGAGAACCAGATTTTTATGAAAGTGGAGAAATACAAATTCCATCGCTCCACCATCCTCTTCCTTGGTTACATCATTGCTGCAGGGAATGTACAGATGGATCCCGGGAAGGTGAGAGCGGTGGTGGATTGGCCCCAGCCTACATCCAGAGTGCAGCTGCAATGTTTCTTGGGATATGCCAACTTCTATTGCAGCTTTATCAAGGGTTACAGCACCCTAGTGCCCCCCTGTCTGCACTCACCTCTCCCAAGGTTCCATTCACGTGGTCCCCAGCTGCTGACCGGTCGTTCCGGGACCTCAAGCACCGCTTCACCACTGCTCCCATATTGGTTCATCCTGACCCATCCCGTCAGTTCGTGGTGGAGGCCGATGCTTCGGATGTTGGAGTGGTGGCTGTCCTGTTCCAGTAATTCTGCCCTCGACCTCAAGCTACATCCCTGCACCTTCTTCTCCCATCGCCTCAACGCTTTTGAGAGGAATTAAGATGTGGGGAATCGTGAGCTTCTCGCGGGGGAAGATGGCTATTGGAGGAGTGGAGACACTGGTTGGAGGGGGCGGAACATCCGTTCATTGTGTGGATGGATCACAAGAACCTGGAATATCTCCGCAACGCCACGCTTCGCAATTCCAGGCAAGCTAGGTGGGCCCTGCTTTTCACCCGGTTTAACTTCTCCACTTCCTACCGACCGGGAATCCAAGAATATCAAGCCAGACGCGCTGTCACGACACCTTCGTGTTCTTCGCTGCCTGCATAATCTGTGTGCAGAACAAGACTCCTTGCCAAGTTCCTGCTGTCTCTTTCAACCACTGCCTGTCCCTCACCGTCCCTGATCTCACATATCAATGGATTCGTCACGGGTCTCCCCCCGTCTGATGGCAACACCACCATCCTGACTGTAGTGGACCGGTCGTCAGCCAGCTTGTCCTCCGGGTTCCAACCTCAGTCCAACGGCCAGTCAGAGCGAGCCAATCAAGACCTGGAGACGACTCTTCGCTGCCTTGTCTCCACCAACCCCACCACTTGGAGCCAGCAACTTGTGTGTGTTGAATGCGCCTGCAACACCCTCCCCTGCTCTGCCAACAGGTTCTCACCTTTCGAGTGTTCACATGTGGTTTGAACATAACTTTTATACATTTTTATGATTATATCACATGATTTCACATTATTGATTTGTTTATGTAATTATTTGTTTATTTCTTTAAATAACTGTACAATGCAATTCAGCAATTAACTGCCAATGTTGTACTCACCTTCAGGTCAGTTTATCAGAGATCGTTTATGGTAGTATATTCAAAACTTGATACAAACAACCTTCATCTGTCCTTTACAAATGGGTGTGGTTATAATATATGTGTAAATGAAACTGCAAATGCATGGTGTTGTCTTAAAAACAAGGAGTGAAGTGTTACAATTTACCCCATGGTCTGGGTTAGTTGTAACAGCGCTTGGGGTGAATGGTAACAGATTGAAAAAGTGCATAAATCCTGACATGCAACTAATTATTGAACACCTTTATTGAGAGCATGAGAGCAACATTGCCATGTTTAACATTTTGTTTGGCAGAAATAATAATAAATATAAATAATAAAATGTTTATTTGTTTACCCTCCACTAAATGGTCTTTCTCAACCAAACAATAACTTGGCTAAACTAAACACCGGAACATTTGTGGTGTGTCTGTGTGTGTGTGGGACTGAATGTTGGAAATGTTCACTTAATCAGAGTCACAGTTGTGACAGTGGTATGGCTGTCCTGGGGTACAGGCTTGGTGGGCCCATCATTTTCATTCTCAGCACTTCACCCAGACCTCCTTGGACTTGGAATTGTTAAAGTGATCCATGGACACAATGCAGAAGTTTTCCTCGTTGGAGGAATCTGAATCTACTGGTTCAATGTGCTTTGTTTTGGCTTTTTTCTTAAAACTTCATAAGGCTTCTTTTTCTTCACTTCCTGTCTGAATGATGCGCCCAAGGTAAACTGCCTGTTACTCAGGCCCTGAAGCCAGGATATGCATATAATTGGTACCATTGCAAAGAAAACACTTTGAAGTTAATAGAAATGTTAAAATAATGTAGGAGACTATAACACAATAGATATGGTAGGAGAAAATCAAAAGAAAAACCAACCAGATTATTTTTTTGAGAGCCCATGATGGACAGTATAGGGGCATATTGAATTCTACCTCCCAGGATACAATTCCTATGGCTTCCACTGGGTGTCAGTAGTCTTTGTTCAAGGTTTCAGCCTTGTAACTTCCAAAACAAGTAAGAAATAGGAGTTTTAGTACAAGGACACCTGCTTGGAAATTTGTGTGTGCGCGTGCCATGAAGACATTACGAGTTTCCTATTGAACATACTTCTTTCCATATGAAATATCATAGTTTGATTACGTTTGAGGTTATCTGAGGATTAAATAGAAATGTATTTTGACTTGTTGAAACAAAGTTTAGGGGTATATTTTCGGATTCCTATCTCTGCATGTTGAACGAGTGGATTACTCAAATCGATGGCGCCAACTAAACAGACTTTTTGGGATATAAAGAAGGATTTTATCTAACAAAACGACACTACATGTTATAGCTGGGACCATTTGGATGACAAATCAGATGAACATTTTCAAAAAGTAAGTGAATATTTAATCGCTATTTGTGAATGTATGAAACCTGTGCCGGTGGAAAAATATTGGTGGTTTGTTTTGGCTTGCATCTTTCCAGCTGTTTTTTAAGGCAGAATCATATTCACTTTGCTTTCTGAGTGATTGACTGTTTATTCTCTTCTTCCAGTGCCTGCTTGATGGGTGTATCCATCGAAATCACAGTTTTTCTCCTCTTCCTACCCCTTGTTGTAATTTTCCTGGCCCCTGCTTTTGGGAAGGGGAGTACATTAACTGGTTTGAAATCAGAAGACTAATCAGGTGTTTCACAGCCACAACTTGATACATGTGGGGAGGTGCCCTGTGAAGTGACTAGAGAGGTGGCCTTGAGAGGTGGCCTGGAAGGCAGCTGCAGAGTTGGCCTGGAAGGCAGCTGCAGAGTTGGCCTGGAAGGTAGCCGGGGAGAGGTGTGCACAGTGGGCACAGCTGCCCTCAACAGACACTCTGACAACTTCTGCTCCTGCTCATCCATGAAGACCCTGTTTCCACTACGGTAGCCTACATGAGGAAGCTCTCTCGAACCCTTCTCCAGTAGCTTCTTTATCTCTTTGCAGAATCTGTACAGCATCACATGACATATGCCATACAACGTTGCATCTGATCTGATTCACCCCTGCTCTGCTATATAATTTATATATATGGTCAAATATAATTTGACTTTTCAAAGTGTGGAGAGGTATTCTGCTGTCAGATGTTCTTTTCCATGATCCAGGCATGCTGAAAGTAAAAGAAAACATGTAGCAAAAACATCTTGTTTTGCTGTAGGGGTTATTCTTCCCCCGTAAATGCTGTTGTGGGCACAAGTGTGTTAGAGAGAATGAATGCTTAGAATTCATGTGAGGGGACATACTCTACTGCTAGACAAGAGAAGATATGAGTGCTTAGATATTCGAAATTGCTGTATTAATCACTTGAATGCCATTCTCAACTGCAGTACCAGTCAAAAGATTGGACAAACCTGCTTATTCAAGGGTTTTTCTTCATTTGTACTATTTTCTACATTGTAGAATAGTGAAGATATCAAAACTATGAAATAACAAATATGGAATCATGTAGTAATCAAAGTAGCCACCCTTTGTCACCCTTTATTTAACTAGGCAAGTCAGTTAAGAACAAATTCTTATTTACAATGACGGGCCTACACTGGAAAAACCCGGACGACGCTGGGCCAATTGTGCGCCGCCCAATGGGACTCCCAACCACGGCCGGCTGTGATACAGCCTGGAATCAAACCAGGGTGGCTGTAGTGACACCTCTAGCACTAAGATGCAATGCCTTAGCCACTTGGGACCCCACTTGGGACTGATTTTCCAACAGTCTTGAAGGAGTTCTCACATATGCTGGGCACTTGTTGGCTGCTTTTCCTTCACTCTGCGGTCCAACTCATCCCAAACCATCTCAATTGGGTTGAGGTTGGGTGATTGTGGAGGCCAGGTCATCTGATGCAGCACTCCATCACTCTCCTTCTTCGTCAAATAGCCCTTACACAGCCTGGAGGTGTGTTGGGTCATTCTCCTGTTGAAAAACAAATGATAGTCCCACTAAGCACAAACCAGATGGGATGGCGTATCGCTGCAGAATCCTTTGGTAGCCATATTGGTTAAGTGTGCCTTTAATTCTAAATCAATCCAGACAGTGTCACCAGCAAAGCACCCCCACACCATCACACCTCCTCCTCCATGCGTCACTGTGGGAACCACACATGCAGAGATCATCCGTTTACCTACTCTGCGTCTCACAAAGACATGGCAGTTGGAACCAAAAATCTCACATTTTGGGATCAGACCAGAGCACAGATTTCCACGGGTCTAATGTCCATTGCTCGTGTTTCTTGGCCCAAGCAAGTCTCTTCTTATTATTGGTGTCCTTTAGTAGTGGTTTCTTCGCAGCAATTTGACCATGAAGGCCTGATTCACGAAGTCTCCTCTGAACAGTTGACTTTGAGATGTGTCTGTTACTTGAACTCTGTGAAGCATTTACTTGGGCTGTGTTAGAGGAAATTATGGTTGAAATGACTAATTATGTATACATTCCAATCAGAACTGACTAGTCCAAATGCTATAATGTACTGTACATATGAATTTTCTCTCTTGCTCCCATTCCCAATTGTATATAATGTAGTCAGGAGTTTAGTAACAATGAAGGTCTGTTCCTTAGTTCATTCATTTGTACAATCTCCAGGTGGAAGGAACGGCCTATCTCCAGACTGTCTAGAATGCTGATTTATACTGACTGACCTTGACTTCAGGCCTAGAGCGAAGGCTCGAGAGCTAGAGGGCCTCTACTGGTGAACGTTTAGAAAACGCTGACGTCATTTTCAGTTTATAACCTGTGGAAATATGTGTATGTGGGAGTACTCTCTTGCAATAAACGCTGTTACCTGGCTTTTAAGACTGGTCTCGATCTACTTCATGCATAATTAATGAATTTACAACTCATTAATGAATAGAGAGAGTGCGAATTTGATTTTGGCTATAAAACATATAGGAATTTAGAAATTCCACCAACAATTGGTCATTCGAGCCGGATCTAAATACCCCTCCCTGTTACCTGGAGGTAGTACGCTGAAAATCGTGCACGGACTCGTTTTTGACTCGTTTTACTAAAGACCTGACCTCTGAATTGAGGTTAAAATTCAGGCCTGCGTATTACCACAGATTCCAGGAAAGGTGACTAGATTCAGGACTCCTGGTGACAGCTAGCTGAAAGAGCTACCCGGATTCATATCGCACTGCGGGAGGGTAAGGCACATTAACACTGTCGAACAATAACAGAGTTCGAGAGGAGAACTGGAATTAACAGAATTCTGGGGGCCATCTCTCGAATGAAGAATACCTTACCTGTCCTTTCCTCACTGTTCTTGTTCATAGAAGTGAAAATGTGTCTGACTCTTGCTAATGATGTGTTTTCTGGAAGAGGGTGGGGCTTTATAGGTGAGCTGTCCATCCTAAGCTGTATGGTTGGAGATCTTATTCCTACAACATGAACCCGAGAAGGCTAGAGGGTAATATTGACATAATTAAACGAGAAATTAGTATTAACCAAGCATAAGAGATCACTTGATCTGGATAAACAGGAAGTGAGAGTAGGATAGGGAGGGATGTCTCATTGGAGTTCTATGTAAACCAAGTGGTGTCTGACTCCTTGGCAGTTCAGGACTAAGAGTAGCTATGATGGAAGACATATATGCAAGTCTCTGTAGTTCATGGAAACAAGTTATAGCTCACATCATGTGAGAAGGCTACATAAATCTACATACCCAGCATGGAAGGAGATGGAGTTTAGTGAAAGTAAGGGTTTCAGTTGATAACCTAGTGCATTCCAGGTAGAAAAAGTTAGAGCAGCTGGTTGCTCTATAGGCAGCTGAATACAAGCATTGTCCCTGACAAAGCAGATACTGACGGTGGAGTTGTCCAGAGCCAAGAGCCGGTGTGGATAGTTCAGAAATTGAATTATTCACCTAAGGGAACAGCCTGTATAGTAAAGCTATTCATGAAAGCAGGAAAGCCAGATAACAACAGTTGTGTGGATTTGCACTATTTATATCCACATGTTCCTCTGAAATCTAGGCTTCCTCCCTTCACAGTGACAAGAGGAGATTGATACTGTCTGGCCCGGTATAGTGCTTATGGGACAGAGAATATTACTACTGATGGGGTGATGAGTGATTTGGCAGACTGGTCGAGATCTGGGGATTTCAGTAAGATAAGGAGGCTCAGGGCTCACATCTGTTGAATGTGTGGGAGAATGACATGATGGCCGAGTATTACTGGCTAATTGAACAGAGGTATGTGTACTGGTACATTTTGAGAATGCCTTTTACATTCATTGTGTTGACTAAACGGGAGAAAATAAGTACTCCGACTGTTTTTTTTTGATGATAGGGTTTGTATTAATAACATTGTGGATCCAAGGGTGGCAGATGAGATCAAAGCTATAAATTAGATCCTGGCAGAATTAGAGTCAAGTATTTTTTGGTGGTCCACTCTCAATGAGAATGTGGATTGGATCGATTATATCTATTAAAAATCCACAGCGCTGCACCAATTATTTTAGAGATGTAATGAATGACTAGGCAGAATAGAATAGTCTTGGATGTTTGCTGGCTGAAGAGGGTGGGGGAGTATAGGTAATTTGACTCCGGGATATACAGTTAGGATGGATCAGTGACCAAGGCCTTGTCTGGTTTACACACCCTAGTTCACGAGTTGGAAATAAATTCAGGGGTGGATACTTCTCTGACTAAATTGGGTTGACAGGGTGTTTGAAAGATGGAAAAATGTTATGATCACTGTGTTATGGGCTACCTTCACCTGTGTGACTGTGTTAAGTTTTGTACGGACGTGGTTGATGGCGTGTATGTATGAAAGTTATCATTTCCAGGACTCTGGAGAAATCAATGACGATTCAGATGGAGAGATATGGGCAGATTCCAGGTTCTGACCCGTGGAGGACTGAATGCCTGACTACAGGACAAGTGGACAAATCTGGATCTTTCATCATTGGGGAATTTATGTTTGATGAGACTAGTGTTGAGGATAGAATTAGATTGTACTTTGTTTCAATATTAGACTGTTTTTTAATAAAGATTGTAACAGAAAATCCTTGATAAGAAGAGTTATAATTCTGATGTAGGTTTAAGGGTTAAATTAAGGTAAAGGTTAGATTTGATTAATGATGGGTGAAGAGTCGGATAAACATTTATAATAATGTTGGTTCATATTTTTATTTTTGATAAAATTAGATGTAGATTTGAATGTATAATATTTGATCAAAGGGAGGATTGTTAGAGGAAATTATGGTTGAAATGACTAATTATGTATACATTCCAATCAGAACTGACTAGTCCAAATGCTATAATGTACTGTACATATGAATTTTCTCTCTTGCTCCCATTCCCAATTGTATATAATGTAGTCAGGAGTTTAGTAACAATGAAGGTCTGTTCCTTAGTTCATTCATTTGTACAATCTCCAGGTGGCAGGAACGGCCTGTCTAGAATGCTGATTTATACTGACTGACCTTGACTTCAGGCGTAGAGCGAAGGCTCGAGAGCTAGAGGGCCTCTACCGGTGAACGTTTAGAAAACGTTGATGTCATTTTCAGTTTATAACCTGTGGAAATATGTGTATGTGGGAGTACACTCTTGCAATAAACGCTGTTACCTGGCTTTTAAGACTGGTCTCGATCTACTTCATGCATAATTAATGAATTTACAACTCATTAATGAATAGAGAGAGTGCGAATTTGATTTTGGCTATAAAACATATAGGAATTTAGAAATTCCACCAACAGGCTGCAATTTCTGAGGCTGGTAACTCTAATGAACTTATCCTCTGCAGCAGAGGAATCTCTGGGTCTTCCTTCCCTGTTGCGGTCCTCATGAGAGCTAGTTTCATCATAGCGCTTGATGATTTTTGAGACTGCACTTAAAGAAACGTTCAAAATTCTTGAAATGTTCCAGATTGACTGACCTTCATGTCTTAAAGTAATGATGGACTGTTGTTTCTCGTTGCTTATTTGAGCTGGTTATGGCACACCAGTCTGTGTAGAGTATGGACCTGAGTCTTGCCTGTCATTGCAATAGAATCCTACTCCAATGTTTTCCATACTAAGTTTTGCATAGTTCGTTTTTTTTTGGTGTGTTACATTGAAAGTGGCTAATATTCCATTGATTCAAGCATTCCCATAATATGGACTTGGTATTTTACCAAGTAGGCTTATCTTCTATATACCACCCCTACCTTGTCACAACACATGGACTTGGTATTTTACCAAGTAGGCTTATCTTCTATATACCACCCCTACCTTGTCACAACACATGGACTTGGTATTTTACCAAGTAGGCTTATCTTCTATATACCACCCCTACCTTGTCACAACACATGGACTTGGTATTTTACCAAGTAGGCTTATCTTCTATATACCACCCCTACCTTGTCACAACACAACTAATTGTCTCAAACACAGGAAAGAAATTCCACAAATGAACTTTTATGAAGGCACATCTGTTAATGGAAATACATTTCTACGTGACTACCTTATAAAGCTGGTTGAGAGAATATGCAAAGATGTCATCAAGGCATAGGGTGGCTACTTCGAAGAATCTCAAATATATTTTGATTTGTTTAACACGTTTTGGGTTACTACATGATACCACATGTGTTATTTTGTAGTTTAGATGTATTCACTATTATTCTACAATGTAGAAAATAGTCAAATAATGAAAAACCCTTGAAAGAGTAGGTGTGTCCAAAGTTTTGACCGTTTACTGTATGTGTTTTAAAATGAGGTTGAATACACTGGGAGATGAAATCAAATCCATTTTTTTTGTTGCTGTACACGGTTTACAGCATGTATAAAAGGTGCAGTGAAATGTCTGCGTGCTAGGCTATGTTCTGATCTGCTTGAAGTGATGGCAACAGGCCAGCAGGGGAAACTCTTGCCCCGTTGGTGCTGTTTTGGGGACAACAGTGTTAGAGGATGGAGGCTTAGAATTCATGTATGGGGACATTCTGTAGTAGTGCTAGAGAATGTGGTGCTAGAGAAAGAGAAGATATGGATGCTTAGAAATCCTACATTTCTGTATTAATTTCTTGAATGCCATTCTCAACTATGGTGCTTTAAAATGAGGTTGATTAAATTAAATCAAATTGCATTTGTTGTACACAGTTTACAGCATGCGTAAAAGGTGCAGTGAAATTCTTGCTTGCTAGGCTGGCTCACTCAACATTATTATTATTATCACTAGCTTATTGCATGTATGAGCATTATGTAACGATGAACTCTTCGGGTTGCCTAGGTCATCTCTCTTCAATCACCTGGTTAAAAGTACAATACTATTTGCTTTTGGTCAGATATGGCAGATACACACATGGTTTCAGTTATTTTTGCTTTCAGGCAGTACATGTAACCCAATACATGTGATTGTGCAGGCTATTCTGAAGCCCCTTCCCACATCCACTTTTCTATGGGCTCATTGTAATGAAGGATTTTTCTTTTTGCCCTGACAATGTCAGGATGTTTGTACACATTGAAGTGCATCCTCCATATTGCATTTTAAAGAAATTTGTCCTGTGTTATTTTTCTTGTTGTTTTCATTGGGAGACCTTGTGAATGAACAAAATCGATACCCACATCGATGCCATTCCCAAAACTTGAGGCCTTCCTTCACCTGCTCTTGTGGGCTGTTGTGGATAATACTGTATATGAAGGCAATGGTCCAGACACAACCCTCTCTTACTTCCAATTGGGAGATTAAATCTAATCCAATTGTATGTGTTGTACACAGTTTACAGCATGTGTAAAAGGTGCAGTGCAATTCTTGGTTGCTAGTCTAGCTCACTCAACATTATTATTACTAGATTATTGCATGTATTGGCATTATGTAATGATGAACTCTTCGGTTGGCTACATCAAATCTCTCCTCATTCACCTGTTTAAAAGTACAATGCTGTCTGATTTTGGTCAAATATGGCTATCACGACTCAGGATGTTACCCAGATGCAGACACAAATAATTTATTATAACACGGAGAGCAGGCAAAGTGCAGGTCGAGGACAGCCAGAGGTTCGTAACCCGATCAGAGTCAGAACTGGGAGGACTAGAAAACAGAAACTAGAAAGACTGGAAACCAGGAAAACACTGGTAAGACAAGACGAACTGGTAACAGACAAACAGAAATCGCAGGTGGAATTACCAAGGGGATAATGGGGAAATGTGGGAAACACCTGGTGGGGGTGGAGACAAGCATAAAGACAGGTGAAACAGATCAGGGTGTGACAATGGAAGAAATACGCCTGTTTCCAGTTCTGTCTGCTTTCAGGGCAGTACATGTCACCCAGTACAATGTGATAGTGCATGCTATTCTGAATCCCCTTCCCCAATCCAATTTTCTATGGGCTCATTGTAAATGAATGATTTACCCTTTTGCCCTGACATTGTCAAGATGTTTTTACACAATGAAGCCCATCCTCCATATTGCCTTCTAAAAAGGATTTTTCTTTGTTTTCATTGGAAGATCTTGTGAGTGAACCCAAATTATTGCCATTCCCGAAAACTTGAGACCTTCCTTCACCTAGTCTTGAAGACTCCCTGTTGTGGATAATACTGTTTATAAAGGCAATGGTCCAATCCAGACATAACCCTCTCCTAATTCCAAGGCACTTCATATAGATCTGAAATAAAGTGGATAGGTATTAGCAAACTATCTAGACTTTGCTCCACTTTGCCTTCTGACAGGCATTTTGGAGTCATTTTGCCACATTGCTTGTACCCAATGTTCCCGCTAATGTTTTTCGGCATTGAGCAAATTTCAGGTCTGCTGAGTGCAAACTGGAACATTGTGGAAATTCGGTGCAACTTCTGGCAGGAGTTTACTGTGAACACTGAGGCTGTACCCTGCTTTCAGTTACAGCTTTAACAGTAGGCTGCTGTGTCTTTTTGATCATATTGTAGGCCTACCAGAGTGCAACCCACAACATTTTAACATGGAAATGAATGTTCTGTCAGTAGCAGCAAAAGTGTGGTGTTCAATGCAGGCATACATTCCATGAGACTTTTGAAAGAAACATGCAGGGCTTGACTTTAATGTTTATCAAGTTGTCCTTCAGACAAGGTGACTGAAAATGTTGTTGTTTGATGCAAGAAACCACTTTACAAAATAAAATGCTTTATTATTTCCATACAATTATTAGAGAGAAACAGACAAATTATGCTACCCTCCGCCTATTTGCTACTTATCTTATTCAAGACTGTCTCAAAATACTACACTGCCCCTTTAAGACATAAAAAAGGCTTTTCAAAGAGGGCAAGAAATACACATATTTGTGCTCTTGTAGGAAGCAACCACTTCCCCATTGTTGACTAGACATTAGCTATAACTGGGCTAATAACTCAATAACTTGCAAAGAATATGAACAAATGTACACAGGTGACTACATGCAGCTGTCGCTTTGATATCAAAACAAGAGCATTTACTCGAGACCACTCATGATATAAACACAGTCCAGTTTATTAAATTGAATGGCACAGATCCATATATGGCAATGGCTATATGCATAATAGGCCAACTGCAGCTCTGATTGGTTATGGCGCACCAGTCTGTGTAGAGTATGGGCCTTAGTCTTGCCTGTCAATGCAATAGAATCCTACTCCAAAGTGTTGCATGCTAAGTCTTGCATAGTTGGTTTTGTTTCAGGATATATTACATTTAAAGTGCCTAATATTCAGTTGATTCGAGCATTCCCACAGTAGAGTGAAGCGTTGATAGTGGTAACTGAAATGGAAAACTCTATAGAGTGATGTTCAATCTAGTGCTTCTCTCCGCAGGCTGATATTTCTTCTGCTGGCAGTCCGAGGGGAGCTGTGCTCAGCTTAGAGGGAACATTGCTTGTACCTATCCAAGCATTTCAGATCTATATGTGTGTAGTGGGTAGGGGTTGTTTCTGGATAGGACTGCCAGCTCCACCTTGCCCTTTGTGCAGTTTTTGCCCTTTTATCATTAAATGGAATTCAGCCCACTGTAGTGGCTTGTCTGACAAATTTATAGATGATATGTATTCCCTATTTCTGCATCTCTCCACAACTAAACCATTTGTTTGTTGGTCATAATCGTTGTTACAGGGGAGCTCAAAGATGAGAAACTATTCTGATTAAGTGTGACTCATTTGTTGCAATGTCCTACATGTTTGTAATATGAATCACTCAAACAACTTCTCATTCGTGTCTGTGATAGGGGTGGCAGGGTAGCCTAGTGTTTAAAGTGTTGGACTAGTAACCGGAAGGTTGCAAGTTCAAATCCCCAAGCTGACGAGGTACAAATCTGTCATTCTTCCCCTGAACAGGCAGTTAACCCACTGTCCCTAGGCTGTCATTGAAAATAAGAATTTGTTCTTAACTGACTTGCCTGGTGAAATAAAGGTACAAATATAATAAAGCTCCTCCTTTCATCTTCAACAAACATTTCAATACAGTGCATTTGGAAAGTGTTCAGACTCCTTCACCTTTTCCCCATTTTGTTACATTACAGCCTAATTCTAAAAAACATCCACGTGTGTAGCAGGTCAAATTTCAGTATCCCCCAAATTATTTGTATTATTATGCCTTTCCCGAACTGCAACCCACAAACGTAACTCAACAAAATTATACCCGAACCGCAACCCACAAACGTAACTCAACAAAATTATACCCGAACGCAACCCTAGCCTAACCCTTGTTCCTAAACCTAAACATAACCATAACCACAATGAATTTATACCGCTAAGACTGAATTTAGTTTTTTTCTGCTGGTCAAATATCCACTTCCTCTATTTTATACATTGGGACGAACTTCAGCATAGTTTTTAATGACCCCTGAAAAGCGAATGACTTTGACCTCTTTGGTTTTGGCCTTGAAGTCCTGCCACAGGTACTCGGGAGACAACACCTTGCTGGGCTTGTTATAGAGCAGGTACCTGTTGAGGTGGCTCTCCTCCTGCCAGGCAGCCTCGATGGAATTCCCAGCATCCACCGCAAACCGGTTCCGACATACCGTTGTAAGTGTGTACACATCCTCCACGAACCCTCCGATCATAGCCCCGCCATAGTAGTAGTCTCCCTCATCCATGGGGATGTAGGCCATCGAGGCTGGACGCCGTTCGTACGGGAAGTTGGCACGGGTCTGATCATAGTAGCCTGGGTGTATCACAGCAACCAGTCTTCCAAGAGACTCGGCCCCCCAGCGAGCGTGGAACTTGCTGTCCACGTCAAGACAGAAGATGTAGTCGGCCTCCCTTCTGATCTGACTTTCAATGGTGGTCTGGATGATCTCCATCCTCCGGGCTGATATCTCCTGCCAGCGGTTTGAACCCGGGACCTGGATCACACTTAAATGTCTCCCCTGAGTTAGGTTCACCGAAGGAACATCTTGGGGACGATCAGTGAAAACATAGTAGCGCACGTTGAAGCCGACCATGAAGTGCATCTCTGCTGTCTCCAGAAAATCTCGGAGAAAGCTGACATATCTGTCAGTATTTAAAGACATACATAACATAAGGATTAGTGCCTTGCTCAATGATACAACAGCAGCACTTCTCTGTATCAGAGGGGTTGGGTTAAATGTGGAAGACACATTTCGGTTGAATGCATTCAGTTGGTCAACTGACTTGGTATCCCCTTAACTGCATCATCATTCTCATAGGACATTCTACCACTATCTGACTAGTATACAGTCTAGCAGATAATACATCAAGAAGTACAAATATTCATGTATTAATTAACAATGTTCCAAGGCATGAATCATGATTACACCACAATATTTAATTACCTGCCATCAGGAACATATTTACTTATAGTTGCAGTGTTGAAAAAGTATTTATAATTTAACTTCCCTTTTGAATATTTGGCAAAAGTTGTAGGCTACTCACTTTCCAACTGCAAACACTGTGGTTGCTATGGTGAGGTTCATGGGCTTGTAGATGTTGTCAACGAGCACAGGGTCAAAGGTGCCTTCCCAGATGATGGATGCCAACCATGGGGTCACTGTCACCACATCAGTACGTCTAGAGAAACAGAACAAAGGTCCTGCCTGACTGTGTTGTACTGACCAGAGCCATGTTAAGATCTCAGTATTTCACTATGTTACTGGCAATTAAAGGACCTTGATGTGTCAGACACTAATGTCAGGTGTGGCCTACCTAATATATCAAAGCTCCCCACACTGATGTGTCAGACACTTACATTACGTCAGCTAATATGACTTTAACATAAGGTAAAAATGCTGCTTACCCCACCAAGACACTGGGCTGCTTGTACAAAAGCCTGGGAGAACAAAATGTAATGAATGAATTAATTGTAATGAAGAGAAGGGCTGATGTTGGTAGTTTTAGATAGACTGACCTGTAATAGTTGGACTACTACATAACATATACATTAATAGAACTACTGCCCCAACCACCTTGCTATAAGCTAAACACATACAGTATTCCATCAACAATTTATGCAGTGAATCAAACATGACATTGATGCACATTTCTATGACATAAAAGGACCACTAATCTGATTGATTGTCAGTCCTTTTTGGGAAGATTTTTTGGTAGGATTGATTTGATGGTTTTCATCAGTACAGCATGACACCGTACTGCTATGGTTAATGATGGTAGAGTAAAATACAGATACACACTTTTCTGGAGAGACCATGTTCCATACTCTGCTCCTGACCATGGGCTTACTCGGGCTGTATGAATAGAAAAACATAGTAAGAAGAAAACATACACAATGAAGACGATAAAAACTAGAATGTGTACTTTTTCATTAAGAAAAATTGTGTGACTTGCTTCAGCTGTCCAGAAGTATTTTTATGTTAGTGGAAGGAGTTTAGAAGTTTCAAATGTTAGAAGCTAGTGTTGACAATTCGAGGCTAGTGTAGTAGCGACTGTATTATATATAGTAGCGGGATAGTAGCTATTAGTGCAGGGGTTCCCAAACCATTTTGGCCCATTTTGATATCGGAAAATTCTCACGACCCCAACCACGTGAAAAAAAGTATGGAATTAACAGCCTATGTTAACTTATTTATTTGAAAAACATTCTAACAGTATTTCTGATTGTCTTCTCAACTTACCTTCACATACTTTTACTGTGGCTTTGTGACACTCAATTGCAAATTAGTCAGACAAATTGTCTCTTATCTCACCACCACTGATGAGATGGGTGTGCTTGATGCACGTCACGTCGGAGCTTCTCAAAGTCAGGAGGCGTGGTCAACAGTACGCACCTCATCCCTGCTGTCACCTCATCCCTGCTGTTAAAACCATCGATATTTGGTTTCAATCCAGATGAGAGCACTAAATCCAGCTTCACACAGACAAGAGCTGGTGAAGGCTACCATGAGTTTTAATGATCAGAGGAAGACAGCAGGGTATTCTCCTTGAGTCAGGTACCAAAACTCCTCCATAATGACATGTGAATGCGTTTTCTGCAGCATTTCGTCACATGACAGCTCGATCAGCTGTTTGATTTAACATACCACCCTGTCAAGTGAGCCAGGATCACAGTCAAACAGATAGGGAAGTAGGTCCCAACATGATTTTCCAAGCATTGGAGGTGAGGAGTCATCACTCGTGTGGGACACTTACTCATGCTGTTTTCTGTTAGAAACATGCACAGCCGAGGGAAGGTGGCCTGCCTGCCGTCCCACCATAGTTGGAGAGATATCTGTGCAAAAGTCTTCAGCCCACCATTCGATCCCATGGAATCTGTTTTTCGACAATACAGCCACGCAGCACACTGAACGCCCCCTGTGCTGTTGCAAGCTTGGGAATCGTGAGACAGAATAATATGTCCTCGTGATTAGCATCCCCCGATATGTACAGCACCTTCGGAAAGTATTCAGACCCCTTGACTTTTCCCACATTTTGTTACGTTACAGCCTTATTCTAAAATGGATCAAATAAATCAAATTTGTCAGCAATCTACAAACAATACCCAATAATGACATAAAGATTTGAATAATTTTTATTTAGATTTTTAATGTTAACCACATTGCAATGATTCTGAGATACGATATTATAATATATATACAATATATATATAGTCTACAAAAGTATGTGGACACCCCTTCAAATTCGTGGATTAGGCTATGTCAGCCACACTAGTTTCTGACAGGTGTATAAAATCGAGCACACAGCCATGCAATCTCCATAGACAAACACTTCCGGTAGAATGGCCTTGCCGAAGAGCTCAGTGACTTTCAATGTGGCACTGTCATAGGATGCCACCTTTCCAACAAGTCAGTTCATCAAATTTCTGCCTCGCTAGAACTGCCCCGGTTAACTGTAAGTGCTGTTATTGTGAAGTGAAAATGTCTAGGATTAACCACGGCTCAGCTGCGAAGTGGTAGGCCACACAAGCTCACAGAATGGGACTGCCAAGTGCTGAAGCGTGTAAAAATTGGCTGTCCTAGGTTTCAACACTCACTACTGAGTTCCAAACTGCATTTAGAAGCAATGTCAGCACAATAACGTTTTGTCAGGAGCTTCATGAAATGTGTTTCCATGGCCGAGCAGCCGGACACAAGCCTAAGATCAACATGCGCAATGCCAAGCATCGGCTGGTGTGATGTAAAGCTTGCCGCCATTGGACTTATAGCCAGCAGCATACCACCCTGCATACCACTGCTAGCTTGCTTCTGAAGCTAAGTAGGGTTGGTCCTGGTCAGTCCCTGGATGGGAGACCAGATGCTGCTGGAAGTGGTGTTGGAAGGCCAGTAGGAGGCACTCTTTCCTCTGGTCTAAAAAATATCCCAATGCCCCAGGGCAGTGATTGGGTGCAGTCTTTCAGATGGGATGTTAAATGGGTGTCCTGACTCTCTGAGGTCATTAAAGATCCCATGGCACTTATTGTAAGAGTAGGGGTGTTAACCCTGGTGTCCTGGCTAAGTTCCCAATCTGGCCCTCAAACCATCATGGTCACCTAATAATCCCCAGTTCACAATTGGCTCATTCATCCCCCTCCTCTCCCCTGTAACTATTCCCTAGGTTGTTACTGCAAATGAGAATGTGTCTCAGTCAACTTACCTGGTAAAATAACATATAAATATATAAATAACTCTGGAGTGATGAATCATCTGGCAGTCCGACAAACTAATCTTGGTTTGGCGGATGCCAGGAGAATGCCAACTATAAAGTATGTTGGAGGAAGAATATTGGTTTGGGCTAGGCCCCTTAGTTTCAGTGAAGGGAAATCTTAAACGCTATAGCATACAATTCCTTTGAAAAGTAATCAGATCCCTTGACTATCTTCTATATTACAGTTTTATTATAAAATGTATTAAATAAAAAACATTCCTCAGCAATCTACACAATAATGAAAAAGCAAAAACGGGTGTTTAGACATATTTGCAAAAAAACATAACAGAAATACCTTCACATAAGTATTCAGACCCTTTGCTATGAGACTCCAAATTGAGCACAGGTGCATCCTGTTTCCATTGACCATCCTTGAGATGTTTCTACAGCTTGATTGGAGTCCACCTATGGAATATTCAATTGATTGGACATGATTTGGAAAGGCACACGCCTATCTATTTAAGGTTCCACAGTTGACAGTCCATGTCACAGCAAAACCAAGCCATGAGGTCGAAGGAATTGTCCTTAGAGCTCCAAGACAGGATTGTGTTGAGGCTCAGATCTGGGGAAGGGTACAAAAAAATGTCTGCAGCATTGAAGGCCCCCAAGAACACAGTGGCCCCCATCATTCTTAAATGGAAGAAGTTTGGAACCAACAAGACTCTTCCTAGAGCTGGCTGCCTGGCCAAACAGCAATCGGGGGATAAGGGCCTTGGTCAGGGAGGTGACGAAGAACCCAATGGTCACTCTGACAGAGCTCTGGAGTTCCTCAGTGAAGATGGTTGTCATTCTGGACGATTGACCCATCTCAGTTTCTAATAACCTGTTTTTGCTTTGTCAATATGGGGTATTGTGTGTAGATTGATAAGAAAAAAATTAGATTTAATCAATTTTTTAATGAGGCTGTAACCATTTTCTTGGTGAAAAAAATCAAGGGGTCTGAATACTTTCTGGAGGCAACTTTGTGGCAACAGTTTGTGGAAGGCCCTTTCCTGTTTCAGCATGACAATGCCCTTGTGCACTAAGCGAGGTCCATACAGAAATGTTTTGTTGAGATCGGTGTGGAAGAACTTGACTGGCCTACACAAAGCCCTGACCTGAACCCCACTGAACACCTTTTGGATGAATTGGAACCCCGACTGCGAGCCAGGCATAATCGCCCAACATCAGTGCCCAACCTCACTGCCATCAGTGTCCGACCTCACTGCTCGTGACTGAATGGAAGCAAGTTCCCACAGCAATGTTCCAACATCTAGTGGTATTTTTGGTATTTTATTAGGATCCCCAAATCCTTCCCAGAAGAGTGCAGTCTGTTATAGCAGCAATGGGGGGGACCAACTCTATATTAATGCCCATGATTTTGGAATGAGATGTTCGAGTAGGTGTCCACATACTTTTGATCATAAAATAACACATTATCCAAACAAGTGTTGTATAGCCTAGCATATTTACTCTACACAAAGTGATCAATTACAGTACATCTCCAAAGAGAGACATATTGCATAGTCTGCTGTGTTTATATATTTTTATTCGAGTTTCATGTTTCCCTCACAGCTCCCTCTGCTGGGATCTCTTGATTGGGCCATAAGTGACAGAGAATTCATAATTATTCCCACCTGTGTGTGGTATTGTTGATGTAACATTGACTACCATTGCCTTACACGCTGAAGAAGGGCTCATACCCGAAATGTATGCGTGACCATAAAAATAGGTACATTTAAGTATATTTACCGGAGTGCTGTCCTATTTCTGTTCTTCACACAAAGTCAACAAAATTCAGAGTACAAGCATAATTGACACTGACAGTGTGGTGAGAGAAGTCGATCCCCTGGAATAAGGCGATACGAGCGCTTATTTCAAAGAGCGCTCCTTAAGCCACGCCCCAGTGGGCAGAGCTAGGCACCTTGGACTGGGACACGTTGTAATAAATTAAAAGCCTATAATTCCACAATGGGTCCACCGTGGTTCTGTGTAGCCTAGTTATGCTAATATATTTGAGACCAGTGTATTGCAGATTAGTTTATTATTTTGACTTAAGTCAAATATATTTGAGTAGTAAACAGGGAAACGAGTCCCAGACAGACACCATCAGGGGGGGAACATTTACTAGGCAACCTAAATTATCGGGATCATCTGTTTAAAAAAAAAAATGTAATACCTTTATTTAAAAGTACGAAGTACCATGACTTGTTGGGGGGATGTCTTTGTTTATCTTAACTAACCTGCTGCTCTTCACGTCCTCATCAACTGGGATATCTCTGTTGGAAACAATGAAACCGTAAAATAACGTTCCTCTTAAATCAAACCTCAAACCAAACCCTGTTAATATGAATCAGAAAATATTGCAACTTTCATATCACATTATAGCATCATTAAGCCGTAATAGATTAACAGAACTTGATCTTACCGGTTGAGCCTTTCAGAGAAGAAGTTGAAGTAGACATACCTTTGGGAGGCAAAAGAGAATCCGTTCAAGTCTGTCATGAAAACATTTATGACATTTTTACACTAACAAAATGTGTTGCTGCCGCTGGCTTTCTTCGACATCAGATTTGCCACTTGTATTTTAAACGTAATTCATACCCTTACGTAAGTACACAACCCAAAGCCGCAATTAGCTTTGCAAAATGGCAATACTGCATAGTATTACCGGACCGCATACATTACCGGACCGCATACAATTGCGTATCTTATTGCATTGTGTAGTGTGTGAATTACCTTGGATTTGGTGTGGCCAAAGCCACATTCATGCTGCATGTGTGTGTCCAGCTATTAATATACCATGAACACCATAGTATGTAGTGGTAGAAACACGTAGGCAAGATATTGAAAGTATACAGGAGCTTTTTAATTAAACCATATTGCACATAATGTTGCACACTTGAATAACGCAACGATTCACATGTGAGCTGACAATTTTAAAGCGTACAATTTTTTTGCTGACGCAATAAAAATGCTGAACTGATTTGGATCTCTTTTAGTCCCCATTTGGACTAATCTTCCAATAGTCCTTAACATTAAAATACAATTTATAATACAAACACACTTTCACATATAACACACTATTACAAACATACATAATACACTAGCATAATGACCCAATAAATACTCAATCTAGAAAATATTGATTCTTCATCTACTATAGTCCCACAACATTTCTATATACTATATTTAAATTGTTTATAAATAATGTTTAAACTTATATATGAAATGTTTCTAGTTTGCTCAGTTAATTTATTCCATTTCTTTATTGCTCTAAATCGAAATGTTCTTTTGCCCATTTCTTTTTTCTGTCTGGATAACGCATAGATGATGGACAATCTATTCCTAGTATTTACGGAATGTCTGTCTCTTACCAACTGAATACCATTGTGAATAGAACTTGGCCGTTTTAAATTATGTATATTATAAAATAAGATAAGCATGTTTTTTTCAATTATCTTGTCGATTGATGACCAACCAAGAACACTGCGCATGACTGCAACAGAAGAACCATATCTCCGCCTTAAAACAATCATTACTGCTTTATTCTGTGCATTCTGCAGCCTCCTAACTTCACTAGATGATGCATTTCCCCAGACCACCGAACAATAGTTCACTTGACTCTCAACCAATGCCTGTGTTATTTGCTGAAGGATTTTCCCAGGTAAATATTTAGCTATCCTTCTGATTATGCATGCTGTTTAATATTTGTTTTGTTTTACATAGATTAGTTATTTGAGACGACCATGATAAGCAGTTGTCTAGCTGCACTCCCAGTAGTTTGGTTTCTGCCACTTCTTCAATTTGTACTCCTCCCATACTTAATTGTATCCCATGCTGTTTTGGCCTTTTCCTAGTTGAACAGACCAACATAACTTTGGTTTTCTTGGTGTTTAAAGCAAGTTTGTTTTGGCAAACCCATTTCCTGATAATCTCCAAATCTCCTTTGCGTATATTATTGCATTGTGTAGTGTGTAAATTAGGATTTATACTATCTTTACATTACCTTGGATTTGGTGTGGCCAAAGCCACATTCATGCTGCATGTGTGTGTCCAGCTATTAATATACCATGAACACCATAGTATGTAGTGGTATAAACACGTAGGCAAGATATTGAAAGTATACAGGAGCTTTTTAATTAAACCATATTGCACATAATGTTGCACACTTGAATAACGCAACGATTCACATGTGAGCGGACAATTTTAAAGCGTACTGTGATGATATTAATTCCATGTGGCTTCAGAGAGCCGTTGTCTTTATTCAATACCACTCGGAGAGGGATATGTGATGTAGTAGTGTCCCAAGATACACAGTTCATGTATTGAATAGTTTGATTACATCTTGAGAAGTTCAATGACTGTTCAGTTAGTGCTTCCTTCAACCCTGCAACAGAACCTATGCGTTTGTTTGTTTTGTATGTTAAATCATTGTGTGGCCTTTGTTTCCCTTTTTGACCAGGCTCAAAAGAAAGCCTTAGTCATTCAGCTTGCATTGACTATTGTGGAGGGGAAACAATTGTGACGTTCATACATGTCTGTGAATTCTACATGTTTCCATTCAACCCAAAGTAAGAACCTGTTTGTACCTGTTGTTGTTAAACAAGAAAAGCTGGAGTAGTATTCCAGTTTGACATTTGACAGTAGTCGGCAGGGTTTGCTGCTCACTGAGTGGCAACATATTGAACCGTGACTGACATTTAACTGTGTGTTGGCCATGTATAACCCCTGGGTAAGAGGGAGGTTTGCCTCGTGGCTGTGTTGTAAATTTGTAAACTGCTAAGTTTGAGATTTTTTTAATGGAATCTTGAGAAGTTGAATGACCGTGTTCCCGGTCTGAAGCTATATCCATAATCGGTTGACGGCTCCGATTGGACAATCGTTATTTGCATCGTCGAGCCATTGCTTCTTGTTTTTAAATGTACAACCCCTCTCCAGAATCTTGACAAACAGGTGTGAACTGGTGTGAAACAAAGACAGAAGTGTGCGCAAAGTGAGAGCACAGCCTGTATTTGATTTGGGTATTGGGTGTAGCATCTAAAAACTGGATTTAATAGTTTCTTGTTCCTTGTTCGGTGATGCAAACAGCGATTCTCACCTTACAAAAAAACAATTATTTCACGTGATATCATGTTAAACTATGTGGGTTTGGAACACGACATATGATATTTCAAGTGATCACATAACCTTTCACATGTTGATTGAAATGTTCACATGATGCCCTGCAAACAAAACGTTTAGAATATCCCCTGAACCACACAAAATAGCCGCAGTGTTTTCCACTTACATATTTGACATACAGGATTACATGATGTATGTTTATTTATACATGAATTATTATTCAACATGTCCCCATCTGGAATTTTAACTCACAACCTCTTATTTCACGGCCTTCCGATATTCTTTCTATGCCACCGTGTCTGCGTGAATTACTGATTTAATCTAACACTCAAATGCGGAATTGCATTTTCACATCTGAAAAACTTTCAAATGTTGTCACTTGTAGTTTCCTGGAATCACATATTGAAATGTTGCATCCCCATGTCACATTTATGTATCGTTTCATGTTGCTTTAACATGTTACCACATTAACTTGATCACATGTGAAATTAATTAGGTTTTTCCACAAGGATCCAATTGGGACCGTCTACCGATTATGGATGTAGCTTCAGACGTGGGAAACCTACTCATTCAATGATTTTTCTTTATTTTCTACATTGTAGAATAATAGTGAAGACATCAAAACTATGAAATAACACTTATGGTAACATGTAGCAATCCAACAAAAGTGTTAATTAACAAATTAGAACATACTCACATGCAAGAAAGAAATTACATCTCACTCTTAGAAACGAATATGAATATATCACAATTTAATTTAATCCCAGAAAAATAAATAAACTAGAAGTCAAAATGGCTTACATACCCAAGAAGCAAGAAGATTCCAACAACGAGAAGCAGAACATACGGCTTAAAGTTTGTACTAAAACGCATTGTTCCTGAAATAGAGTAACGAAAATATTTAGTTGATCCTATTAATACTGGCCAAAAGTATGATAGTGGATAAATCTTTCATCAGTAAATCAATCCTTGTCAGGGTTTGGGACCAAGTTAAAGATGTTTGATATCAGTTTAAACTGGTGTGACACGCAAAATGTGTGTGTGTGTATTTCGTGTAAGCCTATTATAAGGGAGGAGCTTACTCCTTGGGCTACTTCCTATTTTCTTTCTCTTTGTCTGATTCCCAAATCACCATGTTCCAAATTAGACCCTCCGATAGGCAGTTTGACAAGTCAATTACATCGCATGATTTAGAGCGAAGTGGTAAAGATACTGTAAAGAGGTTAATGGAACTGACAACAAAAAAAATGCCATGGAAACGGTGGATGAAAGATACCATGAAGGAAAGATCCTGAATCTCCTCATTGGCCCCAAGCAAATTATTCTACATTTAGGCTATTGCTTATACAGTACCAGTCAAACGTTTGGACACACCTACTCATTCAAGGGTTTTTCTTTATTTGTACTCTTTTCTACAATGTAGACATCAAAACTATGAAATAGCACATATGGAATCATGTAGTAACCAAAAAAGTGTCAAACAAATCACAATTTATTTGATATTTCAGATTCTACTTTATAGTGTTGATGTCTTCACTATTATTATACAATGTAGAAAAAAGTGAAAATAAAGCTAATCCCTGGAATGAGTAGGTCTGTCCAAACCTTTGACTGGTACTGTATGGCAACACCTTACTCTGCTTATCTTAAATCGGTATGAGGTCACAATTGAAATAAGCATACGCCTATTAAAACACACTGTTTTTTCTGAGCAATCTTTCAAATTATAAAGACATGTAAACAGCTTAATCGGCATTCCAGCGGTGTACTGTATTTGATTGGCACATGGGCCAGCACTGGTAGCGCAAACCTCCCTCTTATGTGAGAGGGAAGTGGGTTTGGAGAAACTGAAAGTATGCATCTTTAGAAATAGTTTTCACATAAAAACTTTACATGTCTGAACTCAAAATCAAATAGTCCACCAAAAATGTACACGGTCACTGTGGTAGAGCATTTATTTTGATTGGCTTATTAGGAAAATCGCTCTTTTTTTTTGCAAACCACGTAAACGTTTTAAACAATCTATTATATTAGTCTGATTATCCACAATAATCGTATTATTGTCAAATCAAATCAAATCAAATTTGATTTGTCACATACACATGGTTAGCAGATGTTAATGCAAGTGTAGCGAAATGCTTGTGCTTCTAGTTCCGACAATGCAGTAATAACCAACGAGTAATCGAACTAACAATTCCAAAACTACTACCTTATAAACACAAGTGTAAAGGGATAAAGAATATGTACACAAAGATATATGAATGAGTGATGGTACAGAGCGGCATAGGCAAGATGCAGTAGATGGTATCGAGTACAGTATGTACATATGAGATGAGTATGTAAACAAAGTGGCATAGTTTAAAGTGGCTAGTGATACATGTATTACATAAAGATGCAGTAGATGATATAGAGTACAGTATATACGTAGACATATGAGATGAATAATGTAGGGTATGTAAACATTATATTAAGTAGCATTGTTTAAAGTGGCTAGTGATATATTTTACATCAATTCCCATTAATTCCCATTATTAAAGTGGCTGGAGTTGAGTCAGTGTGTTGGCAGCAGCCACTCAATGTTAGTGGTGGCTGTTTAACAGTCTGATGGCCTTGAGATAGAAGCTGTTTTTCAGTCTCTCGGTCCCAGCTTTGATGCACCTGTACTGACCTCGCCTTCTGGATGATAGGGAGGTGAACAGGCAGTGGCTCGGGTGGTTGTTGTCCTTGATGATCTTTATGGCCTTCCTGTGACATCGGGTGGTGTAGGTGTCCTGGAGGGCAGGTAGTTTGCCCCCGGTGATGCGTTGTGCAGACCTCACTACCCTCTGGAGAGCCTTACAGTTGTGGGCGGAGCAGTTGCCGCACCAGGCGGTGATACAGCCCGACAGGATGCTCTCGATTGTGCATCTGTAGAAGTTTGTGAGTGCTTTTGGTGACAAGCCAAATTTCTTCAGCCTCCTGAGGTTGAAGAGGCGCTGCTGCGCCTTCTTCACGATGCTGTCTGTGTGGGTGGACCAATTCAGTTTGTCTGTGATGTGTACGCCGAGGAACTTAACTTACTTCCCTCTCCACTACTGTTCCATCGATGTGGATAGGGGGTGTTCCCTCTGCTGTTTCCTGAAGTCCTCATTTACAATGCCGGTCTAGGAATGCCTTGTCATTCATTCATTACAATTACCATAAGAAGATTACAGTAACCAACTGTACTGTTGTTTTACAGTAACTTACAGGCAGCCAGTTGCTTGTAACTGTAAAAACAATGGTAAAAAAGATTACAGTAACATTATTGGAAACTGTAAAATACACTATGGTAACATACCATTTTACATGGTAACTTACAGTAAAGTCTTTGCCTGTAAGTTACCGTAAAAAGACAACAGGAAATGGTTTACAGTGTACAGTCTCTTATTATTATGGATCCTTTTTCACACTTTAGTCCAAACTTTTCCTCAGTTCAACGTGTTCTTATTTACATGCCTCTCTGCGCGGTTCCTCATTGTGGGCCAGCAAGGTACAACGCTGTATCTGTCTTTGTTGGGGATTCATGGGATTGGCTAGTTTAAGCTGGGTTAGTGTTCCTGTCAGTCATAGAGCTAAACATATACTTACCTCACCTTGTTGATGTGCAGTGTATCGCTGAGTGCCTTACTACCTCATCCACTGACCTTGCAGCCTCAACAACTATAAGAGCAGAAGCATTTCCAATTCAATAACGAATTAGCATAATTCATTTGAATTGTATTGGTTTCTTAAATATACTGAACTCAAATATAAAAGAAACATAGGCAACCATTTCAAAGATTTTACTGAGTTTCAGTTCATATAACAGTTACAAGCATTTTGCAACACCCGCAATAACGTCTGCTAACTATGTGATCAATAAGATTTGATTTGATTATAAGGATTATAAATAAACTCATTAGGTCCAACACATGGCCAATTTCACAACATATGTATGGAATTTAAAATCAATTAAATCGCAGACATGAAAAACAAAGTTGAAAATGTTAACATATTTTCGTGGAAGGTTGAAATAATTGATATTGAAATACATTTTTAAAAACTGCTGAAAGCAAAATGTATAGAATTGTAAACAAATAAAGCGAGAGCAAAACTTTATGACAAGTGATTCAAAATAATGAATGCAAAGTTCTTTTAAGTTAAACTTTCCCAACAACCATTCCTATTTAACCCATTTTGCCTGGGCTCTTGCCTGCATTTACTACCTTTCGGTTACGCTACTCATATATTTGCCTTCGACGTCTGTTTCTTTGCTTTTATTGCTAGTTTTTTTTATTGTAAGTTTTGGAATTTATTTTTTCGTGAAGGTTTAAAGGGAGGTGTAGACAATGAGTCTCCATCGGTCCACTAGTTTTGGAGTACCGGTTCATCTTAACTCAATCAATGAACACATGCTTTTTTATATTGGCTACGTAACCAAACGATCTGACGTCACCACTACACACCAAATCTTTCCCCCCAGTGGCTGCGTGTTCTGAACACGGCGAACCAGTTACCAACACCTGCGCCGAACTTTGGGCAACAGGTAATTCATATGTTTACCTAAGTAGATACATAGTTTGTCATTAAATGTATTAGATAGATGTGCTTCTAACATCCGTGCATTATTGACCCGTGACTGACAATTTTGAAGTACGTTAACTTAGATGGCTGGCTTTGGAGTCAGACTTGCTAGCCAAATGGAAATGGAATGAATCGCAAAACTGCATGCCTGTAACATTACAGCCAGCCACTGTCAGCCGTAGTGAAAGGTTAGGTGTGTGTGTGTGTGTGTGTGTGTGTGTGTGTGTGTGTGTGTGTGTGTGTGTGTGTGTGTGAGAGAGAGAGTGAGATAAAACAGCGACAACCCTTAATAGGTATTACCTGAATACCTGAAGTCTAGACGCAATCTTGCCTGATACCAGCTGGTAGAATTACAGTTTTCATATGTCCTCACAGGCAATGAGGAGGCACATTATGGAGAGGCTCCTGTACAGACTGCAGCAGGCCATGCAACACCTTCCACTGGATCTTGGTTACTTACAGTTTGTCTGCACCAATGAGATTATTAAGTAGACTTACACGGTCTCTCCAGACTGTGTAGCCTAGTCAATGCTGAAATGGAAGAACGACGTCCCCCATCAATGGTTGTTGATGACGAAATGGGACGTCCTAAAGTGATTGTCAGAACAGCACCTTCGACAGCTGATTGAAATGGATCTGCCTGTACCTTGCATTGCCCAACTGCTCGGCATCTCAACACAAACTGTCCAACGCAGAAGGCAGGAATACGGTGTCATGACGTGGCCCTTTCTGGGTATAGAGCGTGGCATCCCCCTCTCTCTCCCTCCTACACCCAGGTTCTGTTGTCCCAGGTTGTAAATTCCTGGAGGAGACTCTACACATTGAGTCATATAACTCATAGCCCATACAATGCTGGCTCTGTTTATTTCACTGGAAAATGGCTGATTTAGCAAGTATTGTATACAAAACTGTCCAAAACGGTCTTTCAGCAGATATTTGGTGGCATAGAGTGCTTTTCAAGAAAGGCAACCGATTGATCTTCCATGGTATTTGAAGTTGGTCATATTTGTCTGACTCAATGTGGATAATCCAATGCATTCTATTCAAAAATAGGTTTGAATGATACAAACAGCACAGCTATTTTTGTATACATGTGTTATTTTTTTGTATTACACGATCAGTTTCATAATGATATCCTATAGATCATTTACCTTGGTGCAGTAACCAACAACAAAGCATCAACTGCCCTTGGTTCCTTCCTGGAGTCCGTAGAAAAGCATGGCTTTCCAGTAAGGTAACAACATCATTCCCTCAGTAGTGCTGTGTGGAATCAGCCATTTGTACCAGGCGGCGATAAAGCCTGACAGGATGCTTTCAATGGTGGATCTGTAAAAGTTTGTGAGGGTCTTAGGGGCCAAGCCAAATGTATTCAGGTGTACTCCAAATGTACTCCTGAGGTTGAAAAGGTGCTGTTGCACCTTCTTCATCACACTGTCTGTGTGGGTGGACCATTTCAGATTGTCACTGATGTGTATGCCCAAGGAACCTGAAGCTTTTCACCTTCTCCACTGAGGCCCTGTCGATTTGGATGTGCTCCCTCTGCTGTTTCCTGAGGTCCACAATTGGCTCCTTCGTTTTGTTGACATTGAGGGAGAGGTTATTTTACTGGAACCACTCATTCATGGCCCTCACCTCCTTCCTGTAGGCTGCCTAGTCATGGTTGGTAATCAGGCATACATCTGTTGTGTCATCTGCAAACTTGATGATTGAATTAGAGGTGTGCGTGGCCAGGGAATACATCTTGAGGTGGGGACAGCAGACTGGGATAGGGAGAGATTTAATATGTCCGTAAACCCTCCAGCAAGCTGTTCTGCACATGCTCTGAGGACGTGGCTAGTGATGCTTTCTGGTCTGGCAGCCTTGCGAGGGTTAACCTCTTTCAGCTAGGGGGCACTATTTTTATGTTAGGAAAAATAACGTTCCCAATGTAAATGGCCTATTTCTCAGGCCCATGTGCTAGAATATGCATATAATTGACAGATTAGGATAGAAAACACTCTAAAGTTTCCAAAACTGTAAGATATATGTAAACAACATTCTACATGTTTCTGCTGACTGTTAAGGAACTTTTGGAAAACACTCTAAAGTTTCCAAAACTGTCAAAATATTGTCTGTGAGTATAACAGAACTGATATTGCAGGTGAAAACCTGAGGAAAATCAAACCATGAAGTGGCTGCTATTTTGAAATCTCCATGTTCCATAGCCTGCCTTCGCTCCATTTAAAGGGATATAAACCAGATTCCATTTCCTATCGCTTCCACAAGGTGTCAACAGTCTTTAGACATAGTTTCAGGCTTTTATTTTGAAAAATGAGCGAGAAAGATAACATCGCGTCAGGTGTTCGCATGAGATTTGCTTGCGCAACAGAGCTTGGGCAGCCATCGTCTCTCCCTCTCCTACTGAAAAAGACAGTATTATCGATTATATATTTTATAAACAACCTGAGGATTGATTATAAAAAACGTTTGACATGTTTCTGTGGACATTAAGGATACTATTTGGAATTTTAGTCTGCGTTGTCGTGACCGCTCGAGCCTGTGGAGAACAGGAAGGCTTCAAATGAATTACTTAAAAATCATACAATGTGATTTTCTGGATTTTTGTTTTAGATTCCATCTCTCACAGTTGAAGTGTACCTATGATAAAAATGACAGACCTCTACATGCTTAGTAAGTGGGAAACACTGCCAATTTTGCAGGTTATCAAATACTTGTTCTCCCCACTGTAGCTGTCCTACATGCCCCCGTATCATTCAGAAATGTGATTATTTTTCCCATGACTGTAAGTGTCAAAAAGGGGTTCTCTTCCTGAGCGAGAGCAAGGTCTACTGTTGCTAATTCAAAGACCTCAGTCTCAGAGTCCATCTTATCCAACATATCAAGGTCTAAATTGTCATCAATACAGTCATTGTCATGTTCGCCGTACCAGTCAATTAACTCCTTCCTGACTATTTTAGCATTATCAGTTTCTAGTCAGGATTCATCATCGTCACTGCCTGAGTCAGGCTTTGGGCGCCCCTCTCCCTTTTTCTTTTTACCCCCCTTTCCCTTTTGTTTCTGTTTACAATCGGCACTGATGTCCTTTTTTTTTTTTTTACAATGTCCACATGGAGCCTCGCATTCCCTAGCGAAATGCCAGTTTTTATTACAATTGTAACATTTTAGCACCCCCTTTCTCCCTTCCTCTGACATTCCCTTTCTGTCTGAACTAGTCCTGTTCCCTCTGTCTTTACCTCCCGTGGCTCTGACTTCTAGCATTGCCATTAGGAACTCATCTTTCCTATTCTCTCTCTTTCATTTTTCTGTCTGTCCGTGTTGTTCATGGTGGACATCATATCTTTTTCACCTCCTTACTGACTTCGACGCGCATTCCGGTTAAAAAGGATATTTTTAGTTGTTGATGATAAGGAGTATTTTGATCTCCCCCAGGGGCTGGTTCTGGCGTACCACTGTTGGCATTGAATACATCTTTTAAACGTTCTAGGAACTGACTGACTCACTTTCTCCCTGTCTACATTCAGTTACTTTAGAGAAGTCGGCGGTAATGTTCCGCTAGGTTAGCACATAATTCTGTTACTTTTGCTTTGAAGGGCTCCCCAGGTCCCGCGCTGCATTGTATAACGTTCCCATCATTCCCCGTTGGTACCCAGGCCCTGCTCACAGCAAACCAATCCTTTCCCACAATGCTTCTAACTGCTCTTTCCACTAACTGCTCAAAACACTCTGTCCATTTCTAAGAATTTGTAAGGTTCATATTTGCATAAAATGGACAGAGACCAGCCATCAAAATTAGCCAATAGCGTTTATTCTCGAGAGCTCTGAACATAATCACATGTACATTAGTTTATATATCACACATAGCGTCATGTCGTACGAAATGTCCCTCCTCCTCCTCTTGGACAATGATGAAGCTGCTTATCAATTCTATACCAAATAATACATATTACTTATCTTATGCTACCACATGTTACACAATCTACTGCACTCCCAACAGTTTCTCCCCTCCCTGGTTGGGGACCAGACATATTTCCTGTTGTTAGTTTCACTGTGATCACAAGTTGTCTGTTGACCCTTCCTCTTGGCCTATGAACAAACATATTCTTCAAGAGACAGCATATAAATCTGTTAGTTATAACTCTACGCCAAATGTATACATTATTTAGTCATTATTGATAAAAATCCTTCAACAGTGAGTGATCTGCATCAGGATCCAGAGCATGCAATCTGCATTGAAGGAGCCGAGGTCCTGGCTGGTATTCCCATTGTTGCACAGGCATGTATCTTGCTTTTGGGCCTCATCTATTGATTTAAAAAAAAAAAAACCTTTGAGATGTTCCAGAAAGTCTTCTTTGGAAATCAATACATTGAAGCCTCCCACAAGTTTCGTACTCTGAGGACCAAGTTACACGCCTAAATTGGGGGTTCCCAAAACCATCTACCCAACCCCATGTGCTTGGGGTGTTATGAGTGTGTACGGGAGGTGAAGTCAGGTGCAGGAGAGCAGAGTGTAGTAAACAGGTGCACTTTAATTCCGGTCCAAAAATGACAGCACATTAAAAACATAAAAGTGCCAAAAACACGGAACATAACAAAAGTATGACAATATCCACATAACAAAAAATAATTACACACAAAGACTTGGAGGGGAACAGAGGACTAAATACATGCAGTGATAACGGAATTGGAACCAGGTGTGTATGGAACAAGACAAAACAAATGGATATATGAGAAATGGAGCGGCGATGGCTAGAAAGCCGGTGACGTCGATCGCTGAACGCCGCCCGAACAAGGAGAGGAGCCGACATTGGCGGAAATCGTGACAGTATCCCCCCCTTGACGCGCGGCTCCAGCGTCACGCAGACACCTGACCTCGGGGACGAATGCCGCCCACTCCCCCGGCCGGTCCTGGCAATAGGACCGCAGAAACCTGCCCACATCCTGGTTGACTCTCTCTACCTGACTGTTATTCTCGGGGTGAAAACCCGGGGTAAGGCTGACCGAGAACCCCAGATGTTCCAGGAACGCCTTCAACACTCTCGACGTGAACTGGGGACCCCGATCAGACAGTATATCCTCAGGCACCCCGTAGTGCCGGAAGATATGAGTAAACAGGGCTTCCGCAGTCTGTAGCACCATAGGAAGACCTGGCAGAGGGAGGAGACGACAGGACTTAGAGAAACAATCCACAACAACCAGGATCATAGTGTTTCCCTGTGAAAGAGGTAGATTGGTTAAAAAATCCACAGACAGGTGTGACCAAGGTCGTTGTGGAATGGGTAAGAGGTGTAGCTTACCTCTGGGCAGGTGTCTTGGAGCCTTACACTGGGCACACACTGAGCAGGAGGAAACATAAACCCTCACGTCCTTAGCCAAGGTGGGCCACCAGGACTTCCCAGTCGGATGACCAAAGGAGGGTGATGTATGGGCCCAATAGATCAACTGGTCACGGGCAGCAGACGGAACATACATACGCCCGACAGGACACCGGATGCCTGTATGGCATGACTAAGTACTCATAATGCCCTGAGGTGGTACTAAATGCTGTCTTCCACTCGTCTCCCTCCCGGATACGTACCAGGTTATACGCACTCCGGAAATCCAGTTTCATGAAGAAGCGCGCCCCATGCATTGACTCAATCGCCGTGGCGATAAGAGGTAGTGGGTATCTGTACCTCACCGTGATTTGATTGAGACCTCAGTAGTCATTGCACGGGCGTAGACCTCCATCCTTCTTCACAAAAAAGAAACTCGAGGAGGCGGGTGAAGTGGAGGACCGAATGTACCCCTGACGCAGAGATTCAGAGACATATGTCTCCATAGCCACCATCTCCGCTTGCGACAGGGGATACACGTGACTCCTGGGAAGCGCAGCGTCTGCCAGGAGATTTATCGCACAATTCCCACGTCGATGAGGTGGTAATTGATTTGCCTTCTTTTTACAGTAGGCGAGAGCCAAATTGGCATATTCTGTGGGGGATATGCACGGTGGAGACCTGGTCTGGACTTTCCACAGTGGTAGCACCAATGGAAACCCCTACACACCTCCCCGAGCACTCTCGAGACCACCCCGTGAGAGCCCTCTGTTGCCAGGAAATAGTGTGGTTATGATGAGGGAAGACCTAGTATCACGGGAAACGCAGGACAGTCAATGAGGTAGAGACTGATTTTCTCCTCGTGACCCCCCCCCTGCGTCTCCATGGCTTCCCTGATTTGCCCGGACCCTAAAGGTTGACTATCCAGAGCGTGAACCGGAAAAGGTCTAACTACAGGAATAATGGGGATCCCTAAACTAGGGGCTAATGCTCTGTCGATAAAATTCTCATCTCCGCCTGAATCGACTAGCACCTTATGTTGGGAATGCGGGAAAAATCAGGGAAAGAAACAGGTACAAACAGGTGGTCAACAGAGGACTTTGGATGAGTGTGGTGCAGACTCACCTGGGGTGACGCCAGAGTGCCCTGCCTGTTGCCTCGACTCCCAGAGGAACCGACACGGCACCGACCGGCATTGTGCCCTCTGCGGCCACAGATACTGCACATGATGGCTCCTCCTCCAGTCTCCCTACGCGAAGCCCCTCCAAACTCCATGGGCACCGGAGTGGGGGTGCTGGAAAATGGCCCTGACAGAGCCCCCTCTGGACGTCCGTGGATGACCAGCAGGTTATCCAACCGGATGGACAAATCCACCAGTTGGTCAAAGGAGATGGTGGCATCCCTGAAGGCCAGCTCACGTCTGACGTCCTCGCGCAGACTGCACCGATAGTGGTCGGTGAGGACCCAGTCGTTCCAGCCTGCTCCGGCGGCTCCTCGTCCCCTTCCTCAAATGGAAGAGCCGTTCCCCCGCCGCTCTACCTTTGGGCGGATGGTCGAAGATGGCCTGGAAGCGACGGGTGAACTCCTCGAAGTGGTCCAACTCCACGTCTCCCTTTGCCGTTTGTCCACTCCAGAGCTCTCCCCGAGAGGCATGAGACGAGGGCAGACACTTTCTCCCTTCCCTAGGGAGCTGGGTGCACAGTGGCCAGGTAGAGATCCAGTTGTAACAGGAATCCCTGGCACTGCGCTGCCGTCCCATCATACTCCCTGGGAAGGGAGAGACGTATCCCGCTGGAGGCTGAGACAGGAGGGGTCAGGAGACACTGTGGCCCCATCCGAGGACACCCCCGGATAGGGCCAAACAGGAAGGATATATTCCAGCCAAGGAGTTTCACAAAAGTCAGAAATAGCATTACAATTAATCACATACCTTTGATGATCTTCATCTGGTGGCTTTCAATGGAAAAACAGCCTTTCAAAATAATAGTACTTCCTGGTTGGATTTTCTTCAGGTTTTTGCCTGCCATATGAGCTTTGTTATACTCACAGACATTATTTTAACCGTTTTGGAAAGATTACAGTGGTTTCTATATATATGCATATCCTGGGACTGAGTAGCAGCCAGTTTAATTTGGGCATGCTTTTCATCCAAAATTCTGAATGCTGCCCCCTGCCCTAGTGAAGTTAAGCCAAGGCCCAGTAGTACACTCTGGTGTTCGGAAAATGCTGGCTTAAATGGCAAGGATAAAACATTGAACGTGCAGCTTTTACCAAGGCAACCGAAGACTCAAATCATGGACTGTAATCAGTATGTTGTTCTGTGTTAACTTTTACTGATATTTCTGTAGTCAAGTCAGTGTGTTCTATTTTTGTTTTGGGTGTTCTATTTTTGTTTTGGGTGTTCTATTTTTGTTTTGGGTGTTCTATTTTTGTTTTGGGTGTTCTATTTTTGTTTTGGTAAGCCATTGACCAGTTGCATATATTTCATGATACTTTTTTGCTGCAGCACCTTGCTAAAACAAGGAACAACAACATTTAATAATGTTGTAAAGAGTCCATTTTACTGGGGAAAGCAGCTGTTCTTTCCACAACACAAGCTAAGCAATCCCAAAGAACTGAAATATACTTTTAAAATGGATAGGATGTTTTTTTTGGGGGGGAAACCCTGGCCTAAATGGCAAGTGTAAAATTTTGAAGGTGCATTTGCCAAGGCGACCTAAGACTTTAGTCAGATGTGATGTTCAGTGTTTACTGATTCTTTTCTGTTAAGTCAGTGTGCATTGTTTTTGAATCAGCACTACTTGAATCTTTCAAATGTTTTGGACAGTAGAAAAGTGTTCAATGCTCATTACAAAGTGAATAATATAGGCCTATATGCTGATATTTGTTTAAAATCACATGATGAACATTATTATAACATCAGATTCCAGCTTCATTTAAACCACATATCTTTTTTTATAAGACATGGCGTGACATTATGTTGACATTGGAGAGCTGCTAGAGGACAAATGCGGTTGAAAAGTGATCATTTCCCTTTTGTTGACTTTGCCACTGAAACTTATTTACTTTGCAAGTTGTTTTCTCTTGCAGAAACACATTGTACTTCAAATAAAAAAGTAAAGCAATAAAAGTGAAGTTTCAAAGTTCTTCTGATGTGTGTTACTTTAAAACGTATTCCCATGTAGGTGTTGCATCAAACAAATACTTTTGAATAAATCATCCAAAAGAAATAGAGATCCAATTTAAAACAACAGTTCTGTAAATTATGAAATTATGTTAAATCTAGCCCATTTCTGAGATGCTGTAAGTAGTTTGCACCTAATATGATATTGTTTGTGAAACACTAAAAGCATAAGTATATTATACAGAAAAATACCTCATGTTTGAAATACTCAAACTGTTGCAAACAGTTCCTTCAATCGTTTTAATCGTAGAAAAAGCACATCATTTTTAAAAACAGTTTATGCTGTATCCAGTGTATATGATAGATAAATGTGACGTATACACCTAAGTGTCACAAGTGTGGGAGATGAAACAAATGAACTCTGTGCCAAGCTACTTAGTTGATTTATTTCATCTCCCTAGCCAGGTTTTTTCTTACTGTGAGTGTGATATCAGATATGATCTGTGTGACTTTCATGCCCTGTTTGCAATGAGATGGTTGAGAGGGTCTGAAAGTTTGACAACAGAAGCCGCAGTGTGTTTTACGTTGCCTAACTGACAACCACCTGACAGTAAGTTATTGTAAAATGCACAGTAATCTAATAGCCAGTAACTGCTAGTAACTTACTTAAATCTAGCTGCCAGTAACTTACTGTCCCTTATCTGATTACAAGATAGCTTAACATTTGTTCACAACTGCTAAGCATTCTTTGTGAACTTTCTGGTGGCCAAATGGTGCTCAACCTTGATCATCATAACTATAAAACCAGTTAAACTGGTACAATCACTAACTGTTAACACAAATACTCGTCCTCACCTGCCCTCAACCTTTTGATTGGCAGAAAATCATCCATCTTCCATAAAACAATATTTCCATTGGAAATACATAAAGGTCATATTTGACCCATGTATGAAAACTTGGGGTAGTGATGCAAAAACTATTTATACTTCAAAAATAAGAAAAAAAAAAAAAAACTATGATAGAACATTAAAGACACATCATTTAAGGAATTTGAGGGGATCAATACAGAAAACAACAACACTAGGTCGCGTCATATGCAATAAAAAAGGAGAGCGACGACAGGTGTGAATGCTGACTATCGACGAGTTGCTGCTGAGGAGCTGCGTTCACGGCAAGTAATTAAGGTGTTGCAACAGGTGTGGAATCTGATTGGCAGTTAGTAGCAGCCTGTGGTTGTTGAGTTAGTCGAGAGCTGCGTTCAAGGCAACTAGCTAAAGTGTTCATTCAAGCCTGGCCCTCTCTCCTGAATTACCATTCATTCTTAACACCAAACTAGGCATTTTTTAAAAATATTTTGTGATACAGTAAATTATATGTGCTTAACTTGCAAATATACACTAGGTGTATTCGCAGGCATTCATTATATTAATATAAAGGGGTGAAACAAGGCTGCAACCACAAAAACTTCCTCTGTCTAGGTCAGGGGTGTCGAACTCATTCCATGGAGGGCCTAGTGTCTGCAGGTTTTTCTTTTTTCTTTTCAATTAAGCCCTAGACATCCAGGTGTAGGGAGTTCCTTACTAATTAGTGACCTTAAACCATCAATCAAGTACAAGGGCGGAGCGAAAACCCGCAGACACTCGGCCCTCCGTGGAATGAGTTTGACACCGGTGGTCTAGGCCTACCTGCACTCTCTAGATAGCCTCATTAATGCTGTTGTTGTCACATTCTCTTGCATAATTCATCAAGTGTGTCAAGAGAATGATACCCATGCAATTTCAAATCAAAATGCTTGGCTCTAAATTACACATATCTATACATACTTTGCATTGTTTGCGAGGTCAGACGTAATATCACTTTAATCCCAGGGTTCGTTTTCGGAAGTTACTTTCATTCTAAATTGTAATTGCCCCAATAAATTAACACCCATTTCTCTTTCTTGTGATGTAAGTGTCGAGAAAGTGTGAGACCACCCTGCTCTGATCTCCACAAGCTATAAATTCTCCCAGCCTGCATGAAGTTTGAGCTTGCCGACTATAAGGTGGTGTTGTGCCCTAATTTGCCTTTGCCCCTAAGGCCATGTTAATGAACATTTCATTTCCTCATTTCCTCATTTCCTCTGTTTACTCAGTGGAGGTGGTTACATGCCCTGCGTCCAGTACGAGCATAATGCATGTACATTGAGCGGACCAGGGTTGTCAGTTTGTGTGACAGCTAAAAGCAGAAGTTACCCAACGGTGTACGTGCCCACTCCACCAAGAGTCTGGTGGACTCTTGGGCGTTGTTTAAAGGGTTGCATGTAGGAGATATTTGTCCTGCGGTTGAGTTGGCATCACCACACACTTTTGTGAGGTTTTATGGCTTGGATGTCACTGCCCCTAGTGTAGCCCACAGTGTGCTTACGACTGGGGCAGGAGAGGGTCATTAGGCAGCACGCAGATTCCGCAATACTTCAGTACCGCAGGTTTCCCTGTTTGGTTGGAACTCTGGGCCAATTTTATTGGTGTCCACTGGGGTCAGCTTGGAGCGTGATTTCATGTCCACATCGATGTGTTGTGCCAAGTTGACTGACTGAAAGGGAACGTACAGTTATGACTATAACTACTATTCCCTGAGGGAGGGAAAATGAGGCACAACACCTGTTAGGCCCCGTGCCGCACAGTTCTGGGGTTGGTGAAAAGCATGATACTGAATTGAAGGAATTACTCCATGCTTCTGGTTTATCACCTGTGGAAGGCGGGTCTTCTGGTGAGGCATGTGTTAATTGGCCTTGTCAGGCATTTTACGGGCTCCTGACCAATTGTGCTATCATGTGTGTATTTTTGTGTTATTTGTAACTTATTTTGTACATCGTTTTATTCCAATGTTCTTCAGTAGAGGGGGCTAGCGCCCGAACTCCCTATAGCTGTGAAGTACCTCATTTCCCTCCTTCAGGGAACAGTAGTTATAGCCATAACTGTACTTTTTCAATGCTCTGGCACTCTCCCCTTGCAAGGATAATGGCAATGAGCCTTTTTATCAAATGTTTTATCAGAGAACACATTGGGAGGGATCTCAGACCATTCCTCCATAAATAATATTTCCAGATCCTTGATATCCTTCGTCTGCGCTTATGGACTGCCCTCTTCAATTCAAACCACAGGTTTTCAATAGGGTTCAAGTCCAGAGACTGAGATGGCCATTGAAAAATGTTGATTTTAATGTGGGCTTGGGGTTATTGTCTTGCTGAAAGCAAAATGGCCTGTAACATCAAAGATCATCTACCATATTTTATAGTAGGTATGAGTTACTTTTCTGCATATGCGTCTTTCGTCACCAAACCCACCACTGGTGTGCATGGCCAAATAGCTCTATTTTCCATCTTCTCCTCTTGGCAAGTCTGATTGATTCAAAACTTGGTAAGTATGTTCAGTGGACTTGTCTTTAACAAGTTTGAAGAGCAGAAACTGATTTCTTGCAAAATGGCCAAAAAACTGGCCAATCAGAAAATGACAAAGTGCTTTACCATTGAATTGCATGTCTCCATGTCACTTCTATCACCTTGAAGCTCACCATGGGGGCAGTACTTCATTTGAGCTGGATCCTGCCGGAACAAGATCTGGCACCTCTCCATTTTGGACTGTTTTGTTCCGGAACTTATTTCTGGTATCTCTCATAGCATGAAAAATGATTTTGTACTTTTTGTAATGTATTTTTTTTAAATAAAAGTGATCCAAGTTCATTCGAGTTGTCACTAAGTTAATTATCCTGCCCCTCCAAAAAAAAACATAATTTGAAAAGTAGATTTTCAGCCCCAGGCCTGATATTCTAAGAGTTGGGCGGGCTGGGCTTAGGTTTCAATGTTGCTTAAACCATATGTTTGAGACCAACACATGGCAGTGTGAGAAGTGTGCCCGTATCTCTCAAGGAACTATAATAACATTCACTTTCTATCTTCTCTCTCTACTCTGATAGACATGAGCCTGCAACTCTCATCTCTCCAGCATTGTAGTTAATCATTCTTTTTTCTCATAGAATCATAGCAACGCAAACGGTTCTGCTGGAGCTGCAGCACCACAGAAAAACGATTTGTTTTTTGCCAAAGTTATAGAATTGCTGCTGTCTGTTCAGAAATTAATAAAAAAATTCAGAATAATCTACTACAACATGAGAAGGCCTATAATTTAGCCACAGAGGACCAATAGCTTCTTAAAAAAATAGACTAGCTGTGGATTGTGCGTAGCCCAATAACAAGGCATAGCATACAGTACAGTCGGGAACGCAAACCTGTCAGTGAACAGCATGCATGCAAAACAGGCCTTTCGCAATATTTCAAGTACAATTGTGGGAAAACACAGCTTGGAAAACAAATGGCTCCTGCTGTAAAGAGAAGACTCTAATCTGTCTGCTGCAGGCTACCAAACTATTTGATCAACTTCCAAATATCTCCTTCACTGCAGCCGAGGTGAGTAAAACATTTAAACGTGTTAACCCTCAGGCCCAGACGGCATCCCCAGCCGCGCCCCCAGAGCATGCGCAGACCAGCTGGCCGGTGTGTTTACGGACATATTCAATCAATCCCTATAGTCAATCCCAGTCTGCTGTTCCCACATGCTTCAAGAGGGCCACCATTGTTCCTGTTCCCAAGAAAGCTAAGGTAACTGAGCTAAACGACTACCGCCCCGTAGCACTCACTTCCGTCATCATGAAGTGCTTTGAGAGACTAGTCAAGGACCATATAACCTCCACCCTACCTGACACCCTAGACCCACTCCAATTTGCTTACCGCCCAAATAGGTCCACAGACGATGCAATCTCAACCACACTGCACACTGCCCTAACCCATCTGGACAAGAGGAATACCTATGTGAGAATGCTGTTCATCGACTACAGCTCGGCATTCAACACCATATAGTACGCTCCAAGCTCGTCATCAAGCTCGAGACCCTGGGTCTCGACCCCGCCCTGTGCAACTGGGTACTGGACTTCCTGATGGGCCGCCCCCAGGTGGTGAGGGTAGGCAACAACATCTCCACCCCGCTGATCCTCAACACTGGGGCCCACAAGGGTGCGTTCTGAGCCCTCTCCTGTACTCCCTGTTCACCCACGACTGCGTGGCCACGCACGCCTCCAACTCAATCATCAAGTTTGCGGACGACACAACAGTGGTAGGCTTGATTACCAACAACAATGAGACGGCCTACAGGGAGGAGGTGAGGGCCCTCGGAGTGTGGTGTCAGGAAAATAACCTCACACTCAACGTCAACAAAACTAAGGAGATGATTGTGGACTTCAGGAAACAGCAGAGGGAACACCCCCCTATCCACATCGATGGAACAGTAGTGGAGAGGGTAGCAAGTTTTAAGTTCCTCGGCATACACATCACAGACAAACTGAATTGGTCCACTCACACAGACAGCATCGTGAAGAAGGCGCAGCAGCGCCTCTTCAACCTCAGGAGGCTGAAGAAATTCGGCTTGTCACCAAAAGCACTCACAAACTTCTACAGATGCACAATCGAGAGCATCCTGGCGGGCTGTATCACCGCCTGGTACGGCAACTGCTCCGCCCACAACCGTAAGGCTCTCCAGAGGGTAGTGAGGTCTGCACAACGCATCACCGGGGGCAAACTACCTGCCCTCCAGGACACCTACACCACCCGATGTTACAGGAAGGCCATAAAGATCATCAAGGGCATCAACCACCCGAGCCACTGCCTGTTCACCCCGCTATCATCCAGAAGGCGAGGTCAGTACAGGTGCATCAAAGCTGGGACCGAGAGACTGAAAAACAGCTTCTATCTCAAGGCCATCAGACTGTTAAACAGCCACCACTAACATTGAGTGGCTGCTGCCAACAACACTGACACTGACACTGACTCAACTCCAGCCACTTTAATAATGGGAATTGATGGGAAATGATGTAAATATATCACTAGCCACTTTAAACAATGCTACCTTATATAATGTTACTTACCCTACATTATTCATCTCATATGCATACGTATATCCTGTACTCTATATCATCGACTGCATCCTTATGTAATACATGTATCACTAGCCACTTTAACTATGCCACTTTGTTTACATACTCATCTCATATGTATATACTGTACTCGATACCATCTACTGTATCTTGCCTATGCTGCTCTGTACCATCACTCATTCATATATCCTTATGTACATATTCTTTATCCCCTTACACTGTGTATAAGACAGTAGTTTTGGAATTGTTAGTTAGATTACTTGTTTGGTTATTACTGCATTGTCGGAACTAGAAGCACAAGCATTTCGCTACACTCGCATTAACATCTGCTAACCATGTGTATGTGACAAATAAGATTTGATTTGATTTGAAATATTGTTTCACAGAAAACAAGAGATAAATGTGGCGTCAACGCATCGGCCAGCACCGGCGAGTGAGCTGCGCATCATTAGGTGAGTCAGTGAAACTGGAAAGAATTTTTAGGACTATAATTTCCTCCTCATATAGCAGCCAACAATATGTGTCCTCCCACACCTGGTCTTAGCCTATTGATGGATTCAAGACAAGGATGTTTGTATTGATCTCAGATTATTCTGTTTCAGCGTCAAAGTAGTTTGTCATTTCGATCACTTGTGCGGTATTAAAAACGATTCTGCCAAAGTCTGCAGTCATGTAAAATGATGCAGAATTGCATGAGATGCTTTTATACAAGGCCAATTTGTGCAACTTGTGTAAATGCCTCAACTCTATTGCTCTATGCCACTACTCAAATGCGAAGAAATGTTATGCAATGCTTTATTATAAAGGTGATTTTTTTTTTGTCTCATTCTTTGTGGTATCTCAGAGCTCTCCAAATGAGGAATTCAATTTCACTTTGACCAAATTTGACACTCTTATTGACCTCTTGACAAAACAATCTCCACTTCGTCTGCTTCTCGCTGTATTTTCATGCTACACATTTTTGGTGCGGACTCGAGCCTCTGTTTTCTCCGCTGGCTTTGCTTCTTCCTCTCCGCTATTGGTCAAATTTGATGAAACTCAGCAGGATTGTAGAACGCAGCAAGAGTAGCCTAACTGGCTATAGTAACTATTATGCCTACGTCAAACACAGTCAATGAGGGTAGGTAACAAGTGGTGAGGGTAGGTAACAACCTCTCCACCCCGCTGATCCTCAACACTGGGGCCCCACAAGGGTGCATTCTGAGCCCTCTCCTGTACTCCCTGTTCACCCACGACTGTGTGGCCATGCACGCCTCCAACGTAATCAAGTTTGCGGACGACACTAAAGTGGTAGGCTTGATTACCAACAACGACGAGACAGCCTACAGGGAGGAGGTGAGGGTCCTCGGAGTGTGGTGTCAGGAAAATAACCTCACACTCACCTATCCTCGGCGTACACATCACGGACAAACGGAATTGGTCCACCCACACAGACAGCGTTGTGAAGAAGGCGCAGCAGCGCCTCTTCAACCTCAGGAGGCTGAAGAAATTTGGCTTGTCACCAAAAGCACTCACAAACGTCTACAGATGCACAATTGAGAGCATCATATCGGGCTGTATCACCGCCTGGTATGGCAACTGCTCCACCCACAACCGTAAGGCTCTCCAGAGGGTAGTGAGGGTAGGTCTGCACAATGCATCACGGGGGCAAACTACCTGCCCTCCAGGACACCTACACCACCCGATGTCACAGGAAGGCCATAAAGATCATCAAGGACAACAACCACCCGAGCCACTGCCTGTTCACCCCGCTATCATCCAGAAGGCGAGGTCAGTACAGGTGCATCAAAGCAGGGACAGAGAGACTGAAAAACAGCTTCTATCTCAAGGCCATCAGACTGTTAAACAGCCACCACTAACATTGAGCATACTGACTCAGCTCCAGCCACTTTAATAATGGGAATTGATGGGAATTGATGTAAAAATGTATCACTAGCCACTTTAAACAATGCCACTTAATATAATGTTTACATACCCTACATTACTCATCTCATATGTATATGTATATACTGTACTCATTTAAACTGCTGCATCTACTGCATCTTGCCATCTTTATGTAATACATGTATCACTAGCCACTTTAAACAATGCCACTTTATGTTTATATACCCTACATTACTCATCTCATATGTATATACTGTACTCTATACCATCTACTGCATCTTGCCTATGCCGTTCTGTACCATCACTCATTCATATATCTTTATGTACATATTCTTTATCCCTTTACACTTGTGTGTATATGGTAGTAGTTGTGGAATTGTTAGGTTAGATTACTCATTGGTTATTACTGCATTGTCGGAACTAGAAGCACAAGCATTTCGCTACACTCGCATTAATTAACATCTGCTAACCATGTGTATGTGACAAATAAAATTTGATTTGATTTACTACTACTGGGATACAGTCAGTAATAGCTACTCTCCCACTACTATTTATAATACAGTCACTACTACACTAGCCTCAAATTGTCAACACTAGACTCAAACAATTTAAACTCGTAAATTCCTTTGACTAACACAAAAAAATTGTTCTGTACAGCTGAAGCAAGTCTTCTTACTATGTTTTTCTACTCATACAGCCTGAGTAAGCCCATGGTCAGGAGCAGAGTATGGAACATGGTCTCTCCAGAAAAGTGTGTATCTGTATTTTACTCTACCATCATTAACCATAGCAGTACGGTGTCATGCTGTACTGATGAAAACCCTCAAATCAATCCTACCAAAAAATCTTCCCAAAAAGGACTGACAATCAATCAGATTAGTGGTCCTTTTATGTCATGGAAATGTGCATCAATGTCATGTTTGATTCACTGCATAAATTGTTGATGGAATACTGTATGTGTTTAGCTTATAGCAAGGTGGTTGGGGCAGTAGTTCTATTAATGTATATGTTATGTAGTAGTCCAACTATTACAGGTCAGTCTATCTAAAACTACCAACATCAGCCCTTCTCTTCATTACAATTAATTAATTCATTACATTTTGTTCTCCCAGGCTTTTGTACAAGCAGCCCAGTGTCTTGATGGGGTAAGTAGAACTTTTATCATATTAGCACATACTGTACCTCTGCATAGTGTGGAATTCTGTGTCAATAGTCTGGCTCAGACACAGTTGTTTGGAGCATTCCGATATGCCACAGGTGTCAGGTTCACCTTTTGTACTTAAAGGGTGATTATTCCCACTCTCTGTGGAATGCTGCAGATCTGCCCGCAGACGAGATAGGAACACTTATCCCACACAGAAGAGGTGGATGGAATCTGGCAGGTCAAGGTAGCCTTCTTCCTCCAAACTGTGCAGCAAGTTGTAGTACTGACATGTCACAGCACTCCAAACATCTCTCCATAAGCGTTCCGCTCTAACAGAGAGAAACAAAATGTTGTGGTCCTGTGGTCTTCCTCCATGATTAGTGAACACTGAGGTGGGTCAGAGGTTATAGAAATGCAAGTTGTGTGTGCCCCTGTGAGTGGTTACTGACTGTATGTGACGCAGACATCTATTGGAGTGTACCTGGAACATTTAAATATAGAGGGCTATGTTTCTCACCACTTGGTTATTGCATGGCTAACCCCCAGGGAAATCATGACTTTGCAGCTCCAGGGGCTGATAGTCCAGCGAAAATGGCTGAGTGTTTATGTGGCGTAAATCTTAATTTAGCAGCTGACATCTTTAATGTTTTTTAAATTAATGCATGTGAGACAGGTTCCATGTACAATGAGACAGGTAGATAGGAAGAGAGAGAAAAATAACACAGAACAGTTTAATTACATCTGGTTATGGACACTTTTGCCAGCAAAAAAGCTTCCATGGCCTGTTCCTCGGACAGTGAACATCTGGCAATATCTACATTTTCGACCCCTTGATCAGCTCGCTCTCTGAAAGTAAAGAAAATAGCTTATTCTTTGTAGATATGAAAACAATAACTGAGTTATGACCCTTCAATCTAAAATGTCCTTTTCAGGACACGTCAATACAGCCCAGAAAGCAATCTTTGGAGGTTTGATGAGGAAGATGTCAAGGGTTTTTATACAGAAAGTATCTCCTCACAAGACGTTACAATACATTAGTGATTAGGATGAATATTTTTTCATTCTACTATATCAATATTTACCTAGAAGGCCATCCATTTCTGCCGACTCCACCCATAAAGTATCCAAAAGCAGTTGCCGCTTTGTTATTGGCCACAGTGTCCAAATAGAACGTCTATACAAGAGGTAGCCCACGCTTAACACCAGACTGGTATTGTGGTTGTTCATTAGGTGATGGGAAATATGCAATATGCAGGACTTCAAGGCCAAGTCATTCGCTTCACAGGGGTCATTAAAAACTATGCTGAAGTTTGTCCCACTGTATAAAACCAGGAAATGGATATTCAACCGGAAGAAGAAAAACTTAATTTAGTCAAAGCGGTACAAGAAGTATATATTAAAGTTATGGTTTTGGTTAGGTTTAGGAATGAGGGTTAGGTTAAGGTTAACTTTAGGTATAGGTATGCCACTTTATGTATTAGTTTTACTGAGGTTGATTAGATTAAGATTAGGTAAAGGCATAATAATAATAATAACAATAATTCGGGGGTGTGCTTATATTTGTCACCTGTGGGTGTTTCTTGTACAAATGTGTAATGGAAATGTGTTTCTTGCATATCCCAACTCCTCCTGAAACACCCGCAGGGAGTGGGGTCACGGCCAGGGTCACCATTGATAGTTTTTAAGTTATAAGAACATGTTAAAAATGTCCGATCTTATATTTCATTCTGTATTCTGTAGCCTACCAATTTTGCATGTTGATTACTGGGGGGAGAATGAATAAATATGTCAAAAAGTATACCACAATAGTATTAGTATACCTCACACTCAACGTCAACAAAACAAAGGAGATTATTGTGGACTTCAGGAAACAGCAGAGGGAGCACCCCCCTATCCACATAGATGGGACAGTAGTGGAGAGGGTAGTAAGTTTTAAGTTCCTCAGCGTACACATCACGGACAAACTGAATTGTTCCACCCACACAGACAGCGTTGTGAAGAAGGCGCAGCAGCTTAAATGGACCAGCTAAGGAGCAACACCGGACTGGAGGAGGAGGAGATTGTGTCTGCAATGGAGGACAGGAAGACGTCCAAACATAGGATGAGCTTTATTAATCACAATCATGAATATAAGTTGTTTGAATGATTCATCATAGATAGATGTAGGACATTGTCAGTTTCATGAGTCAGTTTCCTTTTAAAGGGCAATATGGAGGATGCACTTCCTAGTGTTAAAACATCCTGCCAATGTCAGGGCAAAAGAGTAAATCCTTCATTACAATGAGCCCAGAGAAAAGTGGATGTGGGAAGGGGGTTTAAAATAGCCTGCACAATCACATTGTAATGGTTTACATGTACGGCCCTGAAAAACAAACAGAACAAATCAAATGTATTGGGTCACATACCCATGGTTAGTAGATGTTATTGCGAGTGTAGAGTAATGCTTGTGCCACTAGTTCCGACAGTGCAGTAATATCTAACAATTAATATCTAACAATTCTACAACAGATACCATATACACACAAATCTAAGTAAAGGAATGGAATAAGGATATATAAATATATGGATGAGCAATGTCAGAGCGCATAGGCTAAGATGCAATAGATAGTATAGAATACAGAATCTACATATGAGATGAGTAATGCAAGATATGTAAACATGATAAAAGTGTCATAATTAAAGTGGCTAGCGTTCTATTTATTAAAGTGGCCAATGATTTCAGGTCTGTATGTAGGCAGCAGCCTCTCTGTGCTAGTGATGGCTATTTAACAGTCTGGATGGCCTGGAGGATGAGGATAGATGATGTAGGCAACAGACGAGTTCATTATTGCATATTGCTTATACAGGCAATAAGCATGTAATAATAATGTTGACTGAGCTAGCCTAGCATACAAGTATTTCACTGCACTTGTTATACATGATGTTCACTGTGTGTGTGACAAGTACAATTTGATTTGATTTAATCTCCCAATGTATTGAAAATATATTTTAATCTACCTGGTTGAGAATGGCATTTAAGCGTTTAATACTGTAAATGATAAGCTTCCATATCTTCTCTTGGCTAGCACTAACTACTATGTATATGTCCTCATACGTGAATTTTAAGCATCCATCCTCTCTAAACTGTGGTCCTCACAAGAGCACCTGAAGGGGTAATAATTCCCCCTGCTGGCCTGTTGACATCACTTCAAGCAGATCAGAACATTTCTTTGTTTATGGGTTCGTCTCAATCAGAAAAACACTCTTACTGAAATATGACAGGCGAAATTCTTAGTGAATGGCGAGTAATTGTAGAATATAATGCAGCATTAGACAGATACGTTTTTTTGGGGCCTATAGCCAATCAAAGATCCAGTTGGTATGAATCGTGTTTATAGTAAGGTTTCGTTTATTGTCATGGTGTACAACATTGGCAGCTAAGCGCTGAATTGCATCGTTCTGCTCATTTAAATTAATAAACAAATAATCACATAAACAAATCAATAATGTGAAATCGTGATATATTCATAAAACAATATATAAAAATTATGTTCAAAACCATATGAGAACGTGTTATTGTCTACCTATAGATCACAAAATGCTCACGTATGTAAAAGAAAAGAACGGTTGTTTTCGGAAGTGAAAGCGATTTGTGGTTTATTCAACGATGTCATCATCCCCCGACAGAGGCTGTCCCACTTTCATGGCTAGAATGTTTCCTAATTGTCATACTATTATAAAATGTTTTGCATTTTTGCTAACCCTAAACCCTTTTCCTAAACTGAACCTAATTCTCCTAACTTGCTACGTTAATAATAACATTGTATCTAGCTGTTAATAAGAAATCAGGTCCCCAAGAAATCGTTTGAATAACCTTTTCATATGCCAATGTCAATTTGTTTTACAACGAAATAATTAAATGCCATTTAGGCTGCAAGTCATACATCTCGATAACTGCAATGGAGCACCTGTGTCGAGTCAATCTATTATCATCATATTTTTCTTTCTGTAACAGAGTAGCCATACAATTAGTTACACTTTCCATCCCTTGGGAGAGAGGATATAAACAGTATGCCTTTGTATCAGTATAACTTTAGACCGTCCCCTCGCCCATACCCGGGCGCGAACCAGGGACCCTCTGCACACATTTAACAACTGACACCCACGAAGCATCGTTACCCATCGCTCCACAAAAGCCTCAGAGCAACGCTATTTAGCGCGAACACCGCTAGCTAGCTAGCCATTTCACATCCGTTACACCTTTAAATGCTTATACTGTAGGCTATCATGCCTACTTAATCATGCCTACTCCTCTCCCAGACTCTGTCTATCCCCCTGACTCTACTGTCCCTTTTGTACTCATTGCATCTTGTATCCCTGTTCATTCCTTGTTTCCATATATTCTCCCAATCCCCTGTGGATAAATCTATTTCCATTCAATTATTTTTGAACTACCCAAAAAAATACATAGGCTACTGTATTAAAAATACATTGCGTGAAGAACACTGTGTCCCTGCCATTATATTATTATCTGTTTCGATCACGGATTGGTTCAAACATGTATTTACATAGCCTACCATTTGTGCAGCATTGCGCTCACCTGCACACAGAAGACAATAACGCAACATTTCGTCAAGTATGTTGCATGATATCCAGTATATATATATGTGTACTTAATATTATGAATAACTATACAACTCAACCATGTTTTACAGTGATATGATAATGTCTTAAAGTGCAGGGAAATATGGCTGGAGTTCAGGAATTCAGAGTATTGTAAAGGAGTTTGTTTTCCATCGAAGATGATGTTGATACTGTATGCAATTGTCAGGAGGATTTAAAATATATATATATATATATATATATAGGATAACATTTAAAGGAAAAACTCGTTGGTTGCATCACACCACACAATTGTACAAAATTGCTACCACAACTTAACCCAAAATAAAGCGTGTTTGTCTTTTTTATTTAAATATTATAGCGTACATGGCAATTATTTGCAACGCGGATAAATAACATAAATATATAACGCTTACAGTGGAATAATTAATAAATTAAACAAAATATTTTTTTTGACGCAGAATTGAACTACAAGTAATGCTACTCTCACGCGTGTTTTCTTGATATTTTTGATTTATTGTAAAAATCCCTTAGGATGCTCCCCATTTCAGCTCTCACGATCTCCCATGAGCAGGAGCTGAAACGCTGAAAGAAAAAACGTGAAACAAATATGTTTTAGGTGAAAATAATACGTCATAGATCATAGGTATAGGCTAGACACACTCCACCCCTCTCAATAATTTACGTTTGAAACACAATTGACAAAAAAAAATGCAACGTATGAGATGTTTTACCTCATGTAAAAGAAAGTCGTCCAGCTGTTTGAAGTAGTTCTTAACCATATTTTCAATTGGAAGGTTTAGACGCACACTCATGTCTCTGACCTGAATTAGTAAACAACAAACAACATTAATATAAATATAAATGAGATGACATGAATAATAATAATAACAATAATAATAATTGTTTAAAAGCTAGAGTATACAAATTAAACATTCGGAACGTACACATTCTGAATAGGTCATATTTTGTCGAGCAAGAAGGTCTTGGAGCTCCCTGATTTTGAAGATATTCCATTTCACAAGTGTTAGGTTTTGTTGGAAGAGCTCGCTGGCTAATTGAAACGCAAGTTTCAGTGTCCAAAGCTTTTCCCCCTCCTGTAATCACATAACACCCCGTGTAAACATACAATTGAACTAGACAAACACTAAAATTGTAGCCACTCATGATCTCCTGAGCATCACCTCTATTGAAAGCGTTGGACGTTGGACCATTATCCTTTCCGCCTCTTGGATACAGCCCACTTGTCTCCTCTCCTATACCGCACACAAAAGACACCATATCTCAATAAAACAACTGAATATATGAATGAATGAAGCTCCAATAATCTACTTTGCAGCTAGAATAAATAACTTGTGATCGCACACTATATATGCTACAGCCTATATTCAGAGGCATATTTCCACATACGTCTCTGCCATATACGTCTCCTGCCTATATGCTCAATTTGTAATAGGTTAAAGAGATTTACATACCATGGCAATATCATTGAGGGTCTGGCGAGTTCGAGATAGATAATATATTTGCCCGTTTCGGTCACTGCATTTGGCATACACAACCGGGTTAAGAACAACTATACACAGAAGATGTACCACAAAGGACACGTTAAGAGTAGCCATGTGTTCAGTCAGTTGATAAATCCCTGAACACTACTTCTCAACATTGGGCTACGTGCCCTAGCTTTATAGTATCCCTCATTGAAATACAATGGATGAGGTAATATGTAATTCCCTTCGGGGGAAAAAAAGAGGACATTTCAAGCGAGGAAACTGAAAGAGAATTGTACATTCCATTTATTCACCTTGCAGAGCTGTTGACGAAATGCTGCGCTCTGGTCTTCTGTGTGTAGGTGTGCGCAAGAATGCTGCTCAAATCATTGGCTATGTAAATACTTATTTGAACCAGTACATCATCAAAACAGAGACGAATGTAATGGCAGGCACACATTGCTCTTCACTGCAATTTATTTTTAAATACAGTAGCCTATGTATGTTTTGTTGTTACATTTGACCTTTATTCAGTAGGCATGATAGCCTACAGTATAAGCATTTAAAGGCATACTTTTTATATCCTCTCTCCCAAGGGATGGAAAGTGTAACTAATTGTATCGCTACTCTGTTAAAGGAAAACAATAGTTGGACTCGACACGTATCTTAATGTACTCCATGGCATTTCATTATTTCGCTGTAAAACAAATTAACATTGGAATATAAAAAAGGTAATTAAAACGATTTATTTTGGACCTAATTTCTTATTTACAGCTAGATCAAATGTAATGATTAACGAAGCATGTTGGGAGAATTGGGTTAAGTTTAGGAGAACGGTTTAGGGTTAGCAAAAATGCAAATAAATAAATAATACTTTGACAATTAGGAACCCTTCTAGCCATGAACGTGGGACAGCCTCTGTCGCGGGAGATGATGCCATCGATGAATACAAACCACAAATCGTTTTCACTTTCGAAAACAAGCAGGGTTTTACATACCATTGCATTTCGTCATCTATCCCAGCAGGTAGAACGTTACATTTTTTAGGGATGTATCACATGATTTCACACGATTGATTTGTTTATGTAGTTATTCGTAAAATTTTTTCAATGCAATTCAGCGCTTAGCTGCCAATGTTGTACACCATGACAATAAACGAAACCTTACTATAAATACGATTCATACCAACAGGATCTTTTAATGGCTTTTAGTCCACAAAAAAATAAAACTGTCTAAAACTGCATTTTATAATCTACAATACTCGCTATTTTCTAAGAACTCTGTCTGTCATAAGAGTGTAAGAGTGTTACTGATTGAGACAACCCCATAAATAAAGACATTTTCTGATCTGCTTGAAATGACGTCAACAGGCCTGCAGGGGGAACTCTTCCCCCCTTTGGTGCTCTTGCGTTTTAGAGAGGATTTATGAGGACATATACTATAGTAGTTAGTGCTAGAAAAGAGAAGATATGGATGCTTAGAATACTTAAATTGCTGTATTAATCGCTGGAATGTCATTCTCAACTGTGTTATAAAATACAAGGTAAATACATTGGGAGATTAAATTGTAATTTTCACATACACAGTTTACAGAATGTATATAAAGTGCAGTGAAACGCTTACATGCTATGCTAGCTCACTCTACCACATTATTACATGCTTATTGCCTGTATAAGCAATATGTAATCATGAACTCATGTGTTGGCTACGTCATCTCTCCTCATTCACCTAGCTGAAATTACAATACTGTCTTATTTTGGTCAGATATGGCAGATACACACCTGGTTTTAGTTCTGTTTGCTTTCAGGGCAGTACAGGTACTGTAACCCATTACAATGTGATTGTGCAGGCCATTCTGAAACCCCTTCCCCCCTATCCACTTTTCTGTGGACTCATTGTAATGAAGGATTTACTCTTTTGCCCTGACATTGGCAGGATGTTTTTACAAAATGAAGTGCATCCTCCATATTGCCTTTTAAAAGGAAACTGACTCATGTCGGCAATGTCCTACGTCTATGGCATATGAATCATGGATATGGTTCAGTTCTCAAATTCTGGAATGTAGTAGAATTTGGCGGGAGTTATTTTGTTCTACTGTAAAATTACATCATTTATGCAGCAGCATACAATACATTTTTGGACTCACCTTGTTGTGTTGTGCTCACTTGATCAGGAAGGTGGCGCGGAGGTCCTTCATGGGAAAATTTGGTCATCAAAAAAATGTACTGTCTAGTTTGAGTGTTTGTTGCAGCTCGTTCCAGTTGCTAGCTGCAGCAAATCTGATGGCCGAATGGTAAAGGACATCTAGCCGCTCGAGAGGACCCTTATCTGCTGATCTATAAATTATGTCTCCGTAATCTAGCATGGGTAGGATGGTCATCTGAATCAGGGTGTCACGTCCTGACCTTAGTTCCTTTTTTTATGTCTCTATTTTAGGTTGGTCAGGGTGTGAGTTGGGGTGGGCATTCTATGTTCTGTTCTATGTTTGTATTTCTATGTGTTTGGCCTGGTATGGTTCCCAATCAGAGGCAGCTGTCAATCGTTGTCTCTGATTGAGAACCATACTTAGGCAGACTGTTTTCACCCTTGAGTTGTGGGTAGTTGTTTTCTGTCTCTGTCTCTGTACCAGACAGGACTGTTTCGTTTGTTCCGTTTTGTTATTTTTGTTGTAGTGTTCAGTGTAATTAATAGATCATGAACACGTACCACGCTGCACCTTGGTCCTCTCCTTCTTCCACCTACAACGATCGTTATAGAACTACCCACCAAGAAAGGACCAAGCAGCGTGGTAACGAGAGGCAGCGAGTTCTGGACTCCTGGACATGGGAGGAGATTTTGGACGGTAAGGGACCCTGGGCACAGGCTGGGGAATATGGCCGCCTCAGGGAAGAGCTGGAGGCAGCTAAAGCCGAGAGGCGGCAATATGAGGAGTTAGCATGGCACCGCAACAGGGACGAGAGGCAGCCCCAAAAACTTCTTGGGGGGGTCACATGGGGAGTGTGGCTAAGTCGGATAGGAGACCTGAGCCAACTCCCCATACTTACCGTGGAGAGAGGTTGACTGGGCAGGCACCGTGTTATGCGGTGAGGCGCACGGTGTCCCCAGTGCGCACACATAGCCCGGTGCGCTACATCGCAGCTCCTCGTATCGGCCGGGCTAGAGTGGGAATCGAGCCAGGAGGAATGAAGCCGGCTCAGCGCATCTGGTCTCCAGTGCGTGTGTCTCCTCGGCCCGGGTTATATGACACAAGCCCTACGCACGGTGTCCCCAGTTCGCCTGCACAGCCCAGTGTGGTCTGTTCCACCTCGCCGCACAGGGGATATCCAGCCAGGACAGGTTGTGCAGGCTTGGTGCTCGAGACCTCCAGTGCACCTCCACGGTCCGGTCCATCCGGTGCCTCCTCCACGCATCAGGCCTCCTGTGGCAGCCCCACGCACCAGGCTGTCTCTCCGTCTCCTTCCTCCAGGTGCTCCCGCCTGTCCAGCGCTTCCAGAGTATCCCTCCTGTCCAGCGCTTCCAGAGCCTCCCTCCTGTCAGGAGCCGCCAGAGCCGCCCGTCAGCCAGGAGCCGCCAGAGCCGCCCGTCAGTCAGGAGCTGCCAGAGTCGCCCTGGTGAAATTGTGTGTGCTCTATCTTAGTGGCGGTAAATCCCCCATTGAGTCCCACTGAGACGGCTTAATGGATAGACATGAATGGATGGGCCTGTCTTTGGGCCATGTACTGTTAACCTCTGCCATGGAAATCAACTGTGTTCTGGGCCACACATTGTGTGGAGACTGCACCTGTACACCGTGCTGTGACGGTAATGGATATTTTACAATGTAATGTCTTAATACAGACCTGTCTGTAGCCCAGACCTATGATAAACCAAGGGCTATGGTAAATGAAGGGATGTACATTTTTACATTTTAAATATTTAACCAGTGCTCTTATCCAGAGTAACTTACCATCATTGCATTCAACTAAGGTAGGTAAAAAAACACCCACATATCATAGTCATCTGCTAGACAGAGATGAGCCTGCTATTCAATACATTTTAGCATGGCTAAGGTAGAACTGATGCGCAGAATTGATACCGTTCCTGCTGCATCTGAGAGAGATAAGAGAGACCAACACTGTATTGATCCATGTTAGCATTCTGGGGAAATGATCTGTGATTTACAGAAAATGATCACTTTCTGTATCACAATGTTTACAGATGACCTGAAGCCTGAGGGGACTGACAAACTGAATAAACCGTGCAATAAATAAGAACCAAATATGTATAAATGTTGAACCATTACACATCGATAAAACATTTATTACCAATCTTCCATTGGTAATGTGCAGAGTTTGCAAAGTTTAACAAAGCACTCAGGCAGCAGCTCCCTTGTCAGGGGCACAGATTAGATAAGTGTCACGGATCCCCCGGGTACTGCTGCTCACTCTGTTAACCAGTTCCGGAGGTCGACGTCACCGGGCCTTCTAGGCTGCACTGAACTGTGTCATTACGCACACCTGGTTCCAATTCCTCACTGATTGTATTTGTATAAATGTGCCTTTGTTTCCCCATTGGGCTGTCGATTATTGTTCCCATGTCTGTTGGTCGTGTGAGTATCTATGTGTTGTCTCAGCTTGTGCTGCGTGTTTTGTGCTTTGTGTATTATGGGTCTCGTCCCGTGTTGTTCTACAAGGATTACCCTTGCTCTTTTGTTTGGGTACATCTGAGTGTCTTGTATAAGTGCATGTTTTGGGTGTATTAAAAACCCAGATGTGCCAGTCTCCAAATCCTTTATACCAGCGTGACCATAAGTATAAGCATCATACTAATGGCATGGTTGGTGTCGTGACATTGTATCATTAATGTGACGACTGCTATTCATTGAATTATTAACTGTTTATAATTACGTGATTAAATTAATCAGGCAACCATTAACTCAGTAACCTGGGGCACCATGGGAAAAGTTTTTTAAATGTATTTATTTTGACATTTTATTTATCCTTTATTTTACCAAATAAGTTGACAGGCGAACACGTCCTCATTTGCAGCAACGACATGGGGAATAGTTACAGGGGAGAGGAGGGGGATGAATGAGCCAATTGTAAACTGGGGATTATTAGGTGACCGTGATGGTTTGAGGGCCAGATTGGGAATTTAGCCAGGACACTGGGGTTAACACCCCTAGTCTTACGATAAGTGCCATGGGATCTTTAATGACCTCAGAGTCAGGACACCCGTTTAATGTCCCATCCGAAAGATGGCACCCTACACAGGGCAGTATCCTGGGGCATTGGGATATTTTTTTTAGACCAAAGGAAAGAGTGCCTCCTACTGGCCCTCCAACACCACTTCCAGCAGCATCTGGTCTCCCATTCAGGAACTGACCAGGACCAACCCTGCTTAGCTTCAGAAGCAAGCCAGCAGTGGTATGCAGGACAGTAAATATATGAATTATAATTATTAGTAAATATATGGTATGCTGCTGGCGATTTAATGAGTTACCGTTTACAAAATTAACTCAAAGAATATCAGAATATCCATTTCATAGCAGTCTCATTCTGAACGTCTCATAATTCGTAAATCTGCACAAACCGGGGTCTCACTAAATCATTCCATACCACACAAATTGAGTTGATTATATATTTACTAACAAGCTAAAGGCTATTGATTAGAACTTAGTACAATGAAACAGGTCCCTAGCGGACCAACACAATATGACACGTGTTACACAAGATGGAGATTTAGAGACAGAGAGTGCATGAGAGAAAAGCACATTTGGATACATTTGTAAACTGTACTTAGTTTAGCCCTAAGATCTTGCCCCGAACTACTGCTCTTATGGGTCAGAATTATAATTAATATATTTACTTTTTGAAAGTCGCCGTTTGGTATCTCTTCGTGGACAGAGTTCCTCTAATGAGGTTGAGCCGACGACCTTCTTTCAATGGCCACATTTCCTTAGTTTTCCAGGTGTAATTCTCTGATTGTCGACACGATGTCAGTGTCCATTCTCTTAGTGGTCTGTTCCCTTGCACTCGATCTGTGAAAGTGGACTTCTGAGGAAGCTAATCAGCCGTGTCGATGCTCCCAGATTGGGTAGGAGGTCCATGTAGACAACCAATGATTTGAAGAGGATAACTGGCTGGTTCTTCTTGAATTCACCTTCTTAGATACAGTAATCGGTTGATTAGTAGCCTTGATTGTTAATAGGTTCCTTTGTGGTCTTTCTCGTGTTGTGTTTTGGGATCACGACTATCCGTAGACCTTGGCTGCAGCACACGGTCAACTTAGTCTGTATGTAAAATTCTTAATTCACAAGTGTTATACCCTCGGGCCACAAAGGGCGTTTCCATCTTCATGGCATGCTCTCTGGGTTCCTTGGGGCGTAGCAAGATATTAGGATTTTACTCTGATCTAGTTGAGACAAGTTCACAGTTCACCTTTACAAAAACATTCTCTTTGATCTGGATATTTTCTATGCAACGCACAGTATGTAAACATCATGTACAGATTATGAAAAAACTCTTCAAGTTTTCATTATAACGTCATCATTTAACTTCTAATAACATAACAGAAACAACATTGCTTTTCATATACCATCCGTCATTGTTACCACCATTTTGGATGATGAAATATAGTGTCCCAAAGTCCATGTATCGCATGTTGCAGTTCTGAGGTAGATTCTCCATAAGGCCCACACGAAGACATTCCAGTCCCCAACAGGAACAAGGATTCGTCTGCTGCCTTAAGATTTACAATGGGCTGTCACAACCCCTTCCCATCAATCCCTCTATACCTCTCCCCCTCCGCGGGAATGAGAGATATCTCTGTCGAACGGTGATCCACGGTAACCTTATCCTCACAGGCCAGTCCTGACGTCGGCAATGCCATGTTAGAGAATCACACCGTGGAGATGCATCATATTTGTAGCTCTGAACATACTCGATACTCGATGCATTACATACTTGACCACTGAATCCAATGTTAAAATAAACATTCTGACTTGATATCTCTGAAGCACTGCTAACAAGAAGGGATTCGGTAAATGTAGGCCTAGAGATATCCTTGGTCAGGCAGGATGTTGGAGCATTAAGACTGACAAGGTTCATACATACACCACATAGTTTCAGAGTTATTCAAATGATTCTTACTCCATCTAATAGTCTCAAACAACCTCGAAATGAATCCATTACAGCTTGTGTCAGAAAGCTCATTTAGCTTAAAGTCAAACCATCATCAATGTCTCTTCGATGAGTTGTAATGTTTAATATACAGTTAACCCAATTCTAAAATAGCGTGGATATAATATTTTTCCTCACCACCTTAATAATAGCTGAAGATATTTCTACTCCACAAGCCATTGTCCAATATTATGTACGCTACATTAAGGAAAGAGACTTGTTGTGACAGTCTGATTAGGAGAGACGTTGCCGGAGATTTGCACATTTTCTGTTGCTTGTCAGCAGACCTGGTTTCAAATAGTATTTTTGTTGTTGTTGTTGCTGTAGCCTACCTGGAGTGCCAGATGGGGTTATTGGGACTATTCTACTTCTCTATTAAGCCAGACAAGCTCAATCAAGCCCAGATAAAGTATTTGCAATTATTTGAAATTGTATTTGAACCCAGGTCTGCTTGCCAGGAAGTGAGGGGGGGGTATGTATTCCATATCAGAATTACTCTAGATTGTGTATCACTGGGTGGGAGGAGAGAAACTGCCTGTCCTTTCAACTATGTCCTCTTTACATTATCAACGAGGAAGAATCCTGATTCCTGAGATTGTTAATAAAAGCTTTGGCTCTTGTGTAGTTGACTATGTTGACGTCCCAAATGGCACCCTATTCCCTATGTAGTCCCCATAGGGTTCTAGTCAGAAGTATTGTATGTAGGGAACAGGGTGTCATTTGGGATGTAGCCTAGTTCCCCTGTGTATACAGAATGGAGTTGTTGTCTGTCTGTGAGTGCTCAGACTCTGTCCACCTCTCATTTGCCAGGCTGGGACCGTGGGAAAGAGATAGACCTGTTGGTTCTGCTATTTGGCAGCCATGGTGTGAAACCTAACTACAACCTCTACTGTGGGTGAAACCGTGTGGCATTTATCGAGCGGAAAGTGCAACTTGGTGCTTCCTCAAGACTTACATTGCATGCAAACTGTTTTGGATTGTTACCACAAAGGTGATTCAATATTGAGAGGTCTCATCATTCGAAACACTTACTATGAACCACATATACTTCCTGCCATCATCAACATATCTCCTGGTATTCATCCATGACCGTGTCAAAAATAATACCAATGACTTGACCCAAGCCGGCTGATCGTTCGTTCTATCGGTTCGGTTGCCAGAGACTTTCAATCATTTTGTTCTGTATCTATGGACACGACCCAGTCATTCGTTCTAAATGTTCCATTTGCCATACTGGCTGGCAACGTTCTTATCCTTTGCTTGCTAGCTAGCCAACTATGGCTAACTTACAGTCACGTCAACATTGCAGCCAGACAACAAGCTGTAGCTGTATTTGCATTTGTTTAAGCTGTTTTATAGTGACAATTATTTGGATACATCCATAACAATGAGCTAATGAGGCGCAATTTCGCCTGGCATAGAAAATGTGCTCTCTTGTCAGGACACAGTTGTTCAGAGGAGCTAGCCAACAACACAATCACTTCAAACTGAAGCTGGAAAGACTGCAAACTAGCTGCACATCGTTTAGTGTTACCTTTTTTAAATTTACATTTATATGTACAGTGCCTTGCGAAAGTATTCGGCCCCCTTGAACTTTGCAACCTTTTGCCACATTTCAGGCTTTAAACATAAAGATATAAAACTGTATTTTTTTGTGAAGAATCAACAACAAGTGGGACACAATCATGAAGTGGAACGACATTTATTGGATATTTCAAACTTTTTTAACAAATCAAAAACTGAAAAATTGGGCGTGCAAAATTATTCAGCCCCCTTAAGTTAATACTTTGTAGCGCCACCTTTTGCTGCGATTACAGCTGTAAGTCGCTTGGGGAATGTCTCTATCAGTTTTACACATCGAGAGACTGAATTTTTTTCCCATTCCTCGAGCTCAGTGAGGTTGGATGGAGAGCATTTGTGAACAGCAGTTTTCAGTTCTTTCCACAGATTCTCGATTGGATTCAGGTCTGGACTTTGACTTGGCCATTCTAACACCTGGATATGTTTATTTTTGAACCATTCCATTGTAGATTTTGCTTTATGTTTTGGATCATTGTCTTGTTGGAAGAAAAATCTCCGTCCCAGTCTCAGGTCTTTTGCAGACTCCATCAGGTTTTCTTCCAGAATGGTCCTGTAATTTGGCTCCATCCATCTTCCCATCAATTTTAACCATCTTCCCTGTACCTGCTGAAGAAAATCAGGCCCAAACCATGATGCTGCCACCACCATGTTTGACAGTGGGGATGGTGTGTTCAGGGTGATGGGCTGTGTTGCTTTTACGCCAAACATAACGTTTTGCATTGTTGCCAAAACGTTCAATTTTGGTTTCATCTGACCAGAGCACCTTCTTCCACATGTTTGGTGTGTCTCCCAGGTGGCTTGTGGCAAACTTTAAACAACACTTTTTATGGATATCTTTAAGAAATGGCTTTCTTCTTGCCACTCTTCCATAAAGGCCAGATTTGTGCAATATATGACTGATTGTTGTCCTATGGACAGAGTGTCCCACCTCAGCTGTAGATCTCTGCAGTTCATCCAGAGTGATCATGGGACTCTTGGCTGCATCTCTGATCAGTCTTCTCCTTGTATGAGCTGAAAGTTTAGAGGGACGGCCAGGTCTTGGTAGATTTGCAGTGGTCTGATACTCCTTCCATTTCAATATTATCGCTTGCACAGTGCTCCTTGGGATGTTTAAAGCTTGGGAAATATTTTTGTATCCAAATCCGGCTTTAAACTTCTTCACAACAGTATCTCGTACCTGCCTGGTGTGTTCCTTGTTCTTCATGATGCTCTCCGCGCTTTTAACGGACCTCTGAGGCTATCACAGTGCAGGTGCATTTATACGGAGACTTGATTACACACAGGTGGATTGTATTTATCATCATTAGTCATTTAGGTCAACATTGGATCATTCAGAGATCCTCACTGAACTTCTGGAGAGAGTTTGCTGCACTGAAAGTAAAGGGGCTGAATAATTTTGCACGCCCAATTTTTCAGTTTTTCATTTGTTAAAAAAGGTTGAAATATCCAATAAATGTCATTCCACTTCATGATTGTGTCCCACTTGTTGTTGATTCTTCACAAAAAAATACAGTTTTATATATTTTTGTTTGAAGCCTGAAATGTGACAAAAGGTCGCAAAGTTCAAGGGGGCCGAATACTTTCGCAAGGCACTGTATATATCCATTAAAATGATGCCAGCTGATTCATGTTGACTGGCTGAGACATGCTACCTGCCTGTCTGTCTCGTCCTGACTCCCAACACGTTCATTAATATGGGACAGCTGGAGCTCAAATTTGAATATTGAAACAATGTTGCAAATGTCGGAGAGACTGACAGCAAGGTTTATACAAATCTCCGCTGTTGAAAACTAAATGTTAGTCTAAAAGAAATGTGAGATAATGTCTAGATGCTTTTTATAGTGGAGATCAAGTTTATAAATTGCCTGGCTGGGGAGATGAGACGGTGGATTGCACAGTCAGATGGAACAGAGTGAATAGGCATTTTAACTTCATAGATTTAGCCGTTATTTTAATCTAGTGGAATAGACAGTGGCTGGAATGTGGTTTTAACCAATCAGCATTCAGGATTAGACCCACCCGTTGTGTAATTAAGCAATAAGGTCCCAGGGGGTGTGGTATATGGCCAATATACCACGGCTTAGAGCTGTTCTCTGCACGACACAACGCAGACTGCCTGGACACAGCCCTTAGCCGTGGTATATTGGCGATATACCACAAACGCCCAAGGTGCCTTATTGCTGTTATAAACCAAAGTAATTTGAGCAGTAAAAATAAATGTTTTGTCATACCCGTGGTATACGGTCTGATATACAGTGCCTTGCGAAAGTATTCGGCCCCCTTGAACTTTGCGACCTTTTGCCACATTTCAGGCTTCAAACATAAAGATATAAAACTGTATTTTTTTGTGAAGAATCAACAACAAGTGGGACACAATCATGAAGTGGAACGACATTTATTGGATATTTCAAACTTTTTTAACAAATCAAAAACTGAAAAATTGGGCGTGCAAAATTATTCAGCCCCTTTACTTTCAGTGCAGCAAACTCTCTCAAGAAGTTCAGTGAGGATCTCTGAATGATCCAATGTTGACCTAAATGACTAATGAAGATAAATACAATCCACCTGTGTGTAATCAAGTCTCCGTATAAATGCACCTGCACTGTGATAGTCTCAGAGGTCCGTTAAAAGCGCAGAGAGCATCATGAAGAACAAGGAACACACCAGGCAGGTCCGAGATACTGTTGTGAAGAAGTTTAAAGCCGGATTTGGATACAAAAAGATTTCCCAAGCTTTAAACATCCCAAGGAGCACTGTGCAAGCGATAATATTGAAATGGAAGGAGTATCAGACCACTGCAAATCTACCAAGACCTGGCCGTCCCTCTAAACTTTCAGCTCATACAAGGAGAAGACTGATCAAAGATGCAGCCAAAAGGCCCATGATCACTCTGGATGAACTGCAGAGATCTACAGCTGAGGTGGGGGACTCTGTCCATAGGACAACAATCAGTCGTATATTGCACAAATCTGGCCTTTATGGAAGAGTGGCAAGAAGAAAGCCATTTCTTAAAGATATCCATAAAAAGTGTTGTTTAAAGTTTGCCACAAGCCACCTGGGAGACACACCAAACATGTGGAAGAAGGTGCTCTGGTCAGATGAAACCAAAATTGAACTTTTTGGCAACAATGCAAACACAGCAACACAGCTCATTACCCTGAACACACCATCCCCACTGTCAAACATGGTGGTGGCAGCATCATGGTTTGGGCCTGCTTTTCTTCAGCAGGGACAGGGAAGATGGTTAAAATTGATGGGAAGATGGATCCATCAATGCCCGATGTGACATTCAACATCGGGCAGAAAAATGATTCTTTCATCCTGATTTCAGGTTGTTACTCGCTCATAACCATTTCACAAATGTTACTCCGAAGTAGAGGTGCGTTCAAGTCAAAACAACGTTTTCTCCAGCCAGCAATAACTGTCACAGTAGCTGCTGCCTGGTGTGCCTGCTCAGAACAAGGTTGTGGAAAACATCTACAATGGTTGAGAAACAGAAGGGATAGAGAGGAGAGGAAGTGAGGGATAACGTGAATTATTGAAGGGGAAAACAAGAGGAAGGATGACGACAATCTGGCTTTGTGATTCTGAAATGGATTCTGAACCTGTTACCCAGTCAGACATCAAAAGCATAACTATGGGAAACCTCACAGAGAGGGACATGTCTTGGGGGCATACACTGTCTACTAACAGCATTATTATGTGAAATGGCATGGCATACTTCTAAGAAAGATCAACTTAACTAAGTCATGCGGTTTGTATTCTTTAATGACATCATAGGACTCATAAACGTTTCAACTACTACAAGCAGTGAGGACAGTGTGTGTTGTTATAACACGTTTGTTCAGTGTTATTCAAAAGTGATCATACTGTAACGGTTCTCTTGTGGTGAAGGAGAGTCGGACCAAAATGCAGCGTGTAGATTGCTATCCATGTTTAATAAACAAACGTAAAACACGAATCAATTATAAACACTACAAAACAAAGAACGTAATGAACGTAACAAAAACCGAAACAGCCTATACTTATGTAAACTAACACAGAGACAGGAACAACGACACTAAGGATAATCACCCACGACAAACTCAAAGAATATGGCTGCCTAAATATGGTTCCCAATCAGAGACAACGATAAACACCTGCCTCTGATTGAGAACCACTTCAGACAGCCATAGACTTAACTAGAACACCCCACTAGCTACAATCCCAATACATACACACCACATAAAAAAACCCATGCCACACCCTGGCCTGACCAAATAAATAAAGATAAACACAAAATACTTCGACCAGGGCGTGACACATACACTCCATGTATCCAATTGCAAATGATCTGTATTGCAGAAGGGGAAGGTTATTGTCAAAGTGCAGGTTTAAAAATAAAAAAAATAATTCTCGCAATTTGTCTTCCATATCCATGATTATTCCAATCACCACTTTCTCCTTGGGGCACAATATACACACTTAAATATTATATTCTAAACTCCCACACTACTTGGAGAATGCACTGTCTAGACTAGAGAATAGGCTAGCTACTCTATGCTGTCTGGCAGTGATTCTCACAATGCATTACAGCAATTGCTCTATTGGTAGTCTGGAACTGTCCAACCTGGACTCATGGGTAGACGTAACATAGTACATATGAGACACTACAATTAGCACGATGCGTTGCGTTTCGTATGGTATGTATTAATTTGTGGATGTCCACCATCCATTTCGTATGATACGTTACGAATTACAATTCGTACAATATGTTACGAATTTGCTAAATGTATGATGTGTTATGAATTTTGTCTTATGTGACCATACCAAATATAATTTAATGTAATCATTTGAGTGTCCGGATTTACTTTTACTATGTAATGTCTAGTGTATGAGACCAGGCTGAAAGTGTCGCGGGGGTAGCGATAATTATGCGAGTTCGTTGAGGGCTGCTCAGTCGCACGGTTATTTGACTTGTGGGAAAGATTTGATAGTCACCTGAAAAAGAAGACAACCAATTCTGCATTTGAACATTTGATCTTTCAACTACTCCGGTTCTCTACGATTAACTTACTACCTCCTGTTGCTTGTCCTGTTGTGCACATTATCTTCAAGGTTTCAACCTGTCGTCAAGGAAGGAAAGACCCCGGGAAGTCTCTTTGGGTTCTCGGTGGCACTTCACAAACAGATGGTGGGAGAGAAAAGATGTTGTCAAATGTTTGATTTATCAATTTGGCTGTTCTAGAATATGCACAGGCAAGATAGGGGCAAATAATATGGCATTGCATCTGTGGATGTCAAACTCTCCAATTTGGGGTATTATCAACAGTAAAGCAGCATACTGTAAATGATGGTGCATTGTGGGGAAATGTTGTGGTTCGGGGAAAGAATTGCTTTATTTCGAATGCTACTGTAATTCCACCCCACAGAATACAGTACCATACACTATGCTGTTATGTGTAAACATTTTGCCTAGCAGCCATCCTGCTTGCTTCTGTCCCATGTAATTACAGTAAAATACTGTGATTACGGTAGCTTTTTTTTTACAGTATAATACAGTACATTTTAAGCCATTGTGTACTGTGTGTCATTACACAGTACATTCTTTGATACCATATTTATTTTACAGTTGGTGTACTGTAATATGAAATACAGAATATTACTTGCCACTGAGCTGCCTGTAAGTTACTGTCAAATTCCTGGCAACCCCTCTACAATGTAGGCTGTAGCTTCTCCGTGGTTCACATTCAGCAACAAACACTTCAATCTGTCTAGCTCTGAAAAACTGTTATATGCAGGCTAAATGTCACATTAGGATCTCAAATCCCTACCGGATCTTTACCAAGCTATAAACATTTGGCGGTTTGTACATTCATGCAATTTATAACATAAACCATGTACCATCATAAACATTTCAAAATAAATTGTATTCAACACATTTCCACGCATAGGCCTAAGCATGCACATGTAACAGGAACCTCAAAAAAATAATTGTATTCCCCATGTAAGGTGTGGCATGTCTCAAATACACAATAATCATGACTCACAGTCTGACAGAGTGGGCTAGGCTCAACCAGCTCATGGAGGTGGGTGACCATTCATGATTATCATGTTTCAGGTAAGACCCAGATGCAGACAGTGTCGAAGAAACAAAAGTTTATTACTAGTACAGGGACAGGCAAACGACAGGTCATGGGCAGGCAGAGGTCAGTCATCCAGATAGGGTGCAAAAGGTTGAGAACTGAAGGCAGTCTCAGGGTCAGAGCAGGCAGGGGTCAGTAAATCCAGTGTGGTGTGGCAAGGTACAGAACGGCAGGCGAGCTGTTTTCTAGTGACATTTATTTGGATACATCCACAACAATGAGCTAATGACGTGCGATTTCCCCTGGGGTAGAACCTGTGCTCACTTGTCAGGACACTGTTGTTCAGAGGAGCTAGCCAACAACACATCTAAAAAACTATCACTTCAAGCTGAAGCTGGAAAGGATGCAAACTAGCTGCACTTTGTTTCATTTGACCTTTTTTCAATTTACATTTCTTTGTATATATCCATAAAAATTTGGCCAGCTGATTCATGACTTCTGCTGGCTGAGTCATTACTATGGGACAGCTGGAGAAAGAATTTGAATATTGAAACGATGTTGCAAATGTCGAATAACAGACAGCAAGGTTTATACAAATCTCCTCAGTTGAAAACGAATTGTGAGTCTAAAAGAAATGTGAGAATGTTTTATGCTTTATTTAGTGGAGATCAAGTTTATAAATTGCCTGGCTGGGCTGATGAGACAGTGGATTGCGCAGTCAGGTGGAACAGAGTAAACAGGCATTTTAATGTCATAGATTTAGCCGTTGGTAACTTTTGGAATAGACACCAGCTGGAATGCTGTTTTAACCAATCACCATTCAGGATTAGACCCACCAGTTGTATAACATAGCATATACTGTAAATCTACAATTTTTCTCAGCGTTCCATGTCTTGAAGTTCAACTCCCTTGTGCTGATACTGAACTGTAGTTAAACTGACAATCCTACCGATCCTCGACATCAGTGATGTCATTTACAAAATAACCTCCAACACTCTACTCAGCAAACTGGATGCAGTCTTTCACAGTGCCATCCGTTTTGTCACCAAAGCCCCATATAACACCCACCATTGCGACCTGTATGCTCTCGTCGGTTGGCCCTCGCTACATATTCGTCGCCAGACCCACTGGCTCCAGGTAATCTATAAGTCTCTGCTAGGTAAATCTCCGCCTTATCTCAGCTCACTGGTCACCATAACCACAGCACACGCTCCAGCAGGTATATCTCACTGATCATCCCCAAAGCCAACACCTCCTTTGGTCGCCTTTCCTTCCAATTCTCTGCTGCCAATGACTGAAACGAATAAGTTGGAGACTTATATCTTCCTCACTAACTTTAAGCATCAGCTATATGTGCAGCTTACAGATCGCTGCAGCTGTACACAGCCCATCTGTAAATAGCCCATCCAACTGCCTACCTCATCCCCATATTGTTTTATTTACTTTTTTGCTCTTTTGCACACCATTATTTCCAGTATTTCTACTTGCACATCATTATCTGCACATCTATCACTAGTGTTAATTTGCTAAATTGTAATTACTTGCTACTATGGCCTATTTATTGCCTTACCTCCTTACTCCATTTGCACACTGTATACACACTGTATATAGACTTTTCCTATTGTGTTATTGACTGTACGTTTGTTTATTCCATGTGTAATTCTGTTGTTGTTGGTGTCACACTGCTTTGCTTTATCTTGGCCAGGTCGCAGTTGTAAATGAGAATTTGTTCTCAACTGGCCTACCTGGTTAATTAAACGTACAATTATAAAAATGATCCATACTTGCTTGCTGTTGAAACCTACCCATATTTGTCTTATGTTTTATGGCCTACTGTCCAGAAGTACCAGATAATTTCCCTAAAGTATAACATAGCAATTACAGCAATGAACATTTAAAACAGCTGACAGTCTTGGCATGAATTAACGGGCTAATGATCTTCATGATCCTAAGTGGTGTGACACTACACTAACATCGCTGTGTCAGGTGCTAATGACGGGGAAAATGAGTGGCAGATGAGTGTTAAAGGGGCAGGTCACCTGTTTTTAAATTCATATTCATTATTTCCAGCACCATACTAGTGTCTTCCTTTCAAAATGGAAAGTGCCCCTTTAATGTTCTGTGGGGGAACTGAAGAGATTCGAAAACTCACTCCAACAGGAAGCACCTGTCAAGTTAGTCTGAGTCCCAAGCTGCACCCTTGTCAAAAGTAGTGCACTATATATGAAATGGCGTACCATTTGGGATACAGTATAGTAACTCAAGAGGATGGACAGGGCTCCGGCTCTGAGTGTTACAGGAAGTAGACGGTTCGTGGTTGGATTTGCTGTATCAACCAGAACAGAAAGGGACAACTCATTGAAAGGGCTGACATTGTTTGATTGTCTGCTGTGGAAGTAAATATTCTTCACTTTCTCCCTGTTTCAATGGCTCCTTTTTCGTGGCCTCTGGTTACTTTTACTGTATCAACCACAACAGAGTGAACGAGAGATAAAAAGTCATACAGTTGGCTGATGTTGTTTGACTACTAGCCAATATGTATACTGTGGGGTAAATATCCCAGGTTGCCTTTACAAAAAGTATTTTAAAATAATGGTTAAATATTCTTGACATTCTCCTTTTACCGAGAGGCTCCCGAGTCCTTCAGTCTGTCGATTCCTAAATTGAAGGGGAAATTGGATCTGAAGAGTCCTCCAGAGCTTTCTTTTCAACATGACATAACTGAACGTGAGAGACACAATGCCCCTTAGAACAAACTCCAGGTGGGGAGTTCAAAGGTTGTATTTTGCATGCCATGTTGGAGTCGGTCTCACAGACATAACATCTTCCCGTGGAGGAGTAATGTGACCCCCCCGCAAACTTCTTAGTCAATGAAAGCTTCATACCTACACTGTCAGCCCTCTTGTCGTGCAGAAAAATCACCCATTTCCTTCATAGTAACCCATTCTTTCCGGTCTTCCTTGGCTGTGCTCTGTAACAGACCTGAGTACTATTTGAAATCATTTCAAATACTTTATCTTTGCTTGATTGACCTTGCCCCTTTGCCATGGAAACAATAGAAAATGCCCTCAACCCCGCCCATATGGCACTCCAGGAAGACTTAAGCAAGCATTCGTAAGGATTTGATAGATTTCAAATAGTGTTTGAACACAGGTCTGGACTGTAATCGGGTATCCTATCTTGTCCCACAACGCCATGATGATGACTTCTCCATGTGGAGGTTGAACAACACATTTGGTCTAAATAATTAAATTCACCTGCTGCTATTGCACTTAGATATATTAGACCTCTTAATGCCCGGATTCCCATCAGTGATGTAATCCTGCAATAATTGGGAATGTTTTTTTAAGCTCATGTTACTCTGGTGGATTTATAGTAATATAGTTGTGCTCATCAAATACCAGGATGTAGTTTTTGTAGGGATCCCATTGTGCTCCTACATCCCACCTGGTCTGTACCTCTGTACTAGCTGTTGTCTACTCATTATTGGCCTATTCATTGTATTCACGTGTGGTCTGATGATTGTTTCATTGATTCATTCCGTTCAAATGTAGCCGACAGTATGTTAACATTTAAATCATGATTTCTTTCTGAGCATCATCAGACAATTGATCGAGGCCTGTCTTTGCGGGGAGTCTACTCTGACAGTCCACTCCAGTGTTGTTATCTGTTTCTCTGGCTAACAGCCAAGTCCAGGGTCGAGTAACCTGACACTTTGATGTGATCAATTCCAGACTCTCAACACAGGGGGGCAGAATAAGCGGGGCTTCTTCCATGAACGCTGTTGAACCTGCTGTTGATTTGACAGCTCTGTGAGAGACCTGGTGCTACTTCGCACCATGTGGCTTGTTGATTTTGTGCACTCAAGATATCTAGCTAGGACATTTTGATCTATTGTCATGATGTACTGTTGTTTCCTTGATATTGATCAAGTACATTTTCCATTTTTGGCGCAGATTCTCTCTCTGTATTGCCTCAAGATATCAACATGTCAATCTTCAAAGCGTGCTCCGTTTATCCAACATCATTTGGAGGAGGCTTGAGTAGCTTGATGGCAACAGGCAGATGGGGTGTGTTACCCCGTTTGAAAAAAATCAATCTTGTCCTGAAAGCTGTGTGAAATACTGTGTTGCTGGAAACACTGCTGTGTGCTGCCTGTGTCTGTGAAAGCTACAGAACAATCTCTTTGAAGTGCGGACTGATGTCCTTTTCACTGACACTTTTCTCTTCCATTTCCCTCTGTGATGTGATGGTGTGTGTGATATCTCTGGTTAGAGCTGTTCTGTCTGCCGAGACAAAACAGGACATGACACGTCGCTGTGTTTTCAGTTGGAGAGCGTGCTGCTTCAATGTTTACGATTGCAGCCTCATTCAAATTTTAAAAAAGTGCATTTTGCCTGGACCTTTTTATTACTTTCTAATAAACACATTTACATTATTTTAGAATCTCTGTGAGGGTACAGATATAATTATTTATTTATGTGGGAAGCCCTGTAATCCAGTTGCTGTTTTAGACAGGTTTTGTTTCTGTGAAGCAGATTGTTCTTGATCTAATGTCTTGAACAGTGTTACTCTGTGCAGGAAACACTGAATCCACTGCAATGCCTGCAAGATGCCAATCCCATTGATTGTTCTGAATGTCTTTAGATGTGCCCTACAAGTTGACAGAAAGGTGCTATGTTTAGTTATGTGGATGCCTTCATGCCAGGGAACATTATAGTGATCAGCGGTCCGTGTGGTCTCTCTCTGCGGGCAGTTACACTTCCTTCTCTGTCAGGCCTAGCTGTCGATGACAACCGTGCAGCAGGTCCCGGAGCTTATCAGCCACGGTGATCTTATATTGCCTTGTGTATTCAGGCCACCCTCACGTTGCCAGTTGTGTAGATACACATTCAAAGCTAGGCCTCAGTTTTCTCCCTCACAGTAGATATATATATATATAACCCATGCCGTTTTCCCAAGACCGTGTTTGAAAAGACGTTTGAAAAGGCCAGGTCGCGTAAGGTAGCTCATGCTAGTGCTAACATTTGGTTGATAACTATTAGTTATTGTACTACTTTGTGAGAGAGGGAACAAGACAAGCATGTCGATGACACATTACCATCCATGAACATCGATCTTGGACATTCACTTTTCACAGCAAACTGACCATGTGTTAAAGTCCATTCTGAATACTCCATCCACCTGGCTATAGTCCTGGTATTCACCACAGAGTAAAACAAGTTTAGTGAGATGATTGAGATTCCAGTGTAAAATCACTCATTGGGAAGTTGGCAGAAGTGTGTGCCAGCACCCTCACCCTTGTGACACTTACAGATAGACATTGCTTCACAACATTGAGCTACACATTGAAGTGCATTCAAACCCAGCAGAGCTTATGCCTTAAGAAGCACAACCCCTAAGAAAAACACACGTCTTATTACTGTGCATGCCTTTTCACGATATCTAGTGTTCATGTAGATATCTTAGTCAATTATTTACTCTACTTTGCCAACTCTCCCCCCTGAGAGTTGTCAATGGTGACATTTGTACAGTGTGGGATGGTTAGGACTAGGAGGTGTGTGTGTGTGTGTGTGTGTGCACAGTAGGTCTATTGTACGTGTACTGTGACATATCTTCCTCTTTATCCCTGATTTCCCACCTCATCGCTAAAGGATTTGGTGAGATTCAGAGATAGTGAATAAGTGATTGTGACGTGTCTTAGCATGAGTTCCCATGCAGCCGAGGCAAAGCAGCTTAATCAGAGACCCTTATGCTTCTTTCATTTCAGTCGCCCACAACGTTGCCTGCTGTAGCACAAGTGAATGCACTCTCACCGTTTCTATTACATGAATGAGTGTGTTTGCTTAAGGGGTTTGGTAATATGCAATGGTGGAAAAAGTACTCTATTGTCATCCTTGTGTAAAAGTGAAGATACCTTAATAGAAAATGACTCAAGTAAAAGTGAAAGTCACCCAGTAAAATACTACTTAATTAAAAGTCTATAAGTATTTGGTTTTAAATATATGTAAGTATCAAAAGTAACTGGAATTACTCAAATGTACTTAAGTATAAAAAGTACAAGTATAAATCATTTCAAATTCCTTAAATTAAGCAAACCAGACGGCACAATTTTCTTGTTTCTTTTGTTATTGACGGATAGCCAGGGGTACACTCCAACACACAGAAATAATTTACTGACAAAGCAGTGTTTAGTGAGTCTGCCAGATGAGCTGCAGTAGGGATGACCAGGGATGTTATCTTGATAAGTGTGTGAATTTGATAATTTTCCTGTCAAAATGTGACGAGTACTTTTGGGCGGCACGGAAAATGTATGGAGTAAAATGTACATTATTTTGTTTCAAATGTAGTGAAGTTAAAGTAAAAGTTATATAAAAATACTAAAGTACAGATACCCCCAAAAACGACTTAAGTAGTACTTTAAAGTATTTTTACTTAAGTACTTTACACAACTAGTAATGTGTCTTTTGTTAACTGCTTATGACAATGACATCGTTAAAAAGGTTAGGCTATACGAATTAAGTGATTTCACTCAAATAGTAGTATGTTGATAAGAGCTCTACTTACACAGTATAGTTTCAGTTACAATTGTTTATCACAGGGCAGTTGCTAAGAAACAAAGGTGCAAAACATTAGAAAATACTTTGAAGGGAAGGAAAACATCTCAAACACAGATGATATCCTAATAATCCAAGCAAGCAAAGCAGTCTGTCCAAGTGTGCAATATCATATAGCAGGGGAGAAGGCAGGCTGCCTATGTAATTGTGTACAAGGTATGTTCAAGTGGGCAATTGGGCATAACCCTTACGGGAAAACCCACATGATTTCGCATGTGAAACCATGTGGTTTTGGAACACTTCACATGTGATGGTATTTCACATAACCTTTCACATGTGGATTTCAACTTTCACATGCAAACAAAAAGGTGCTAGGATGTCCCAGGAACATCACAAAATAGCCACAGTGTTTTACACTTACATATTTGACTACATTGTGTATGTAGAGATGGCAAGATGGTGTTTTTTTGCATTTAAAAAAAACGAGTTTTGTTGCTGCTACCGTCTCTTATGACCGAAAAGAGCTTCTGGAATTCAGAACAGCGATTACTCACATTGAACTGGACAAAGGATTGCTCTTTAATGAGTTGGAGGAGTGGGATTTACTCCAGACACCCGAACAGGCCCTCATCCCTGTCATTCGCGGGAGAAAGAGATGGAAAAGATATTGCTGAAAAAGATCAGGGTGCCTTGTGAGGTTCCGCCGACGAGTGGCTAATCTGCCCTTGTCATCTGTACTACTGACCAAAGTCCAATCGCTGGAAAATAAACTAAAAGCACGTATATCCTACCAACGGGACATTAAAAACTGTAACATCTTATGTTTCACTGAGTCCATGGCTGAACGACATGAATAACACACAGCTGGCGGGTTATTCACTGCATCGGCAGGATAGAACAGCGGCCTCTTGTAAGACAAGGGGTGATGGTCTATCTATATTTGTAAATAACAGCTGGTGCACGATATCTAAGGAAGTATCAAGGTTTTGCTCACCTGAGGTAGAGTATCTCATGATAAGCTGTAGACCACACTATCTACCTAGAGAGTTTTCATCTGTATTTTTCAAAGCTGTCTATATACCACTGCAGACCGATGCTGGCACTAAGACCACACTCAATGAGCTGTATACGGCCATAAGCAAAAGGAAACGCTCATCCAGAGACGGCGCTCCTTGTGGCCGGGGACTTTAATGCAGGGAAACTTAAATCCGTTTTACCTCATTTATATCAGCATGTTAAATGTGCAACCAGAGGGAAAAAAACTCTAGACCACCTTTACGACACACACAGAGATGCATTCAAAGCTCTCCCTCCATTTGGCAAATCTGACAATAATTCAAGCCTCCTGATTCCTGCTTACATGCAAAAATTGAAGCAGGAAGCACCAGTGACTCAGTCAATAAAAAGGTGGTCAGGTGAAGCAGATGCTAAGCTACTGGACTGCTCTGCTAGCACAGACTGGAATATGTTCCCGGATTCTTCGGATGACATTGAGGAGTGCACCACATCAGTTACTGGCTAGAGCTGCCACTTTCAAGGAGTGGGACTCTAACCCGGAAGCTTATAAGAAATCCCGCTATGCCCTCTGATGAACCATCAAACAGGAAAGCGTCAATACAGGACTAAGATCGAATCATATTACACCGGCTCCAACACTCGTCGGATGTGGCAGGGCTTGCAAACTATTACAGACTACAAAGGGAAGCACAGCCGAGAGCTGCCCAGTGACACGAGCCTACCAGACGAACTAAATTACTTATATGCTCGGTTCGAGGCAAGTAACACTGAAACATGCATGAGAGAACCAGCTGTTCCGGACGACTGTGTGATCACGCTCCGTGATGTGAGAAAGACCTTTAAACAGGTCAGCATTCACAAAGCTGCAGGGCCAGACGGATTACCAGGATGTGTACTCTGAGCATGCACTGACCAACTGGCAAGTGTCTTCACTGACATTTTCAACCTCTCTCTGTCTGAGTCTGTAATACCAACATGTTTCAAGCAGACCACCATAGTCCCTGTGCTCAAGAACACCAAAGTAACCTGCCTAAATGACTACCGGCCCGTAGCACTCACGACTGTACCCAAAAAGTGCTTTGAAAGGCTGGTCATGGCTCACATCAACACCGTTATCCCAGAAACCCTAGACCCACTCCAATTTGCATACCACCCCAACAGATCCACAGATGATGCAATCTCTTTTGCACTCCAAACCTCCCTTTCATACCTGGACAAAAGGAACACCTATGTGAGAATGCTAAAGCTCAGCGTTCAACACCATAGTGCCCTCAAAACTCATCTCTAAGCTAAGGACCCTGGGACTAAAAACCTCCCTCTGCAACTGGATCCTGGACTTCCTGACGGGCCGCCCCCAGGTAGCAACAACACATCTGCCACGCTGATCCATAACACGGGAGCCTCTCAGGGGTGCGTGCTCAGTCTCCCCCTGTTCACTCATGATTGCACGGCCAGGCACGACTCCAACACCATCATTAAGTTTGCCGATGACACAACAGTGGTAGGCCTGATCACCAACAACAACGAGACAGCATATAGGGAGGAGATCAGTGACCTGGCCGTGTGGTGCCAGGACATTCACCTCTCCCTCAACGTGATCAAGACTAAGATAGGGATGAAACGATTACCACGGTAAAATTCCCGACGGTTACCGTTTCAAATTTGAATCATCATTAAAACCATGTTTGATTACCGCGGTTTGAAAAACTCCCGGTAAATAGCGTCCAGCATCAACCAAAGTTAGCAACAGTCTGACGCAGGCGCAGCATGTAACATGGGTTTTGTTCTGTGTGAAAACATGGTGGAAGGCAATGACAGCGCTCGGGAGATTTTTCAGCATTCCAAGAGAACCAAATCTGAAGTGTGGTCGTATTATGGGTTTTACAAGAGTGCTGAGGGAAACTTAATCGAAGATGGTCACCCTGTCTGCAGAACATGCAAAAACAATTGCTGCGAAAGGGGGCAACACTTCAAATCTCTTGAGTCATCTTTGTGACCACCACCCACTACTTTATAGCGAATGCAAGGTAAGTTAACATTTAGCTCAATTCATGATGTGGGGACATCGGAAAGGAGGAAAATGTCATGGTTTGTCTGTCTAACTTGCTAGTAGTTTGTCAATAATGTGAACTGAAGCTTTCAGTGTTACCTACTCTTGTAAAAACACTACACTTTGTTCTGCTGCTGTATGTGTCATGTGTCTGCAGACTCTATTTGCCCATTGCACACGATAACACGTTATGTATTGTGTTCATTTAAAATCCGGCAGTCGTTGACTTGGTTGTAAAAGTGTTCCAGCAGGAGAAACACTATAGACTCCTATACAAGACTCATTTATGTATTTACGTCAATTGTTGGGCTCATTGCAATTACTATCAGTCTTCTTAAGACTCATTTGTATTTATGTAAATTGTGCATGGGGTCATAGTGCATGGTGCTGCGTGAGTGAATAATAATAATTAGAATTTGAATGTAACAACACCAATGATAATAATTATACATTTGCTGTTCCTTTGTTTACAGAGTGGACATGCAGCAAGCAAACCCAGTGATGCTACTGGTCACTCATCTACAGTTGTGACACAGACTCTTGAGAAAGCCTTTAAAAGGCAGGCTGCTTATGCACCCATTTAAAAGGCAGGCTGCTTATGCACCCATTTAAAAGGCAGGCTGCTTATGCACCCATTTAAAAGGCAGGCTGCTTATGCACCCATTTAAAAAGGCAGGCTGCTTATGCACCCATTTAAAAGGCAGGCTGCTTATGCACCCATTTAAAAGGCAGGCTGCTTATGCACCCATTTAAAAGGCAGGCTGCTTATGCACCCATTTAAAAGGCAGGCTGCTTATGCACCCATTTAAAAGGCAGGCTGCTTATGCACCCATTTAAAAGGCAGGCTGCTTATGCACCAATTTAAAAGGCAGGCTGCTTATGCACCCATTTAAAAGGCAGGCTGCTTATGCACCCATTTAAAAGGCAGGCTGCTTATGCACCCATTTAAAAGGCAGGCTGCTTATGCACCCATTTAAAAGGCAGGCTGCTTATGCACCCACATCAAAAGATCCTCAAGACCTCGATGCAGCCCTTTCATATTACATTGCAAAGGACATGATGCCATTTCAAATTGTTGAGAGGCCTGGCTTTCTGAGGCTGACGAAGGTTGCCGTGCCTCACTACAAAGTGCCACCGCAAACTTTATTTTCCAAGACTGAAATCCCAAACCTGTACAACCAGGTTAAAGCTGATGTTGGAAAAAGTTTGGCTCAAGGAAAATGGTTTTCTGCAACTGCTGACCTCTGGACCAGTGAAAGCGAAGGTGGTCAACCCGACATCGGCTTCACTATCCATTACCTCACCCCACACTGGCAACTGGAATCAAACTGCCTGGAAACGCAGTTCTTCCCAGAAGATCACTCGGCTCACAACATCAGAGTTTTTTTGTGTGAATTTGCTGGAAGAGTGGTGGATCAACAAGAAAGACCTGGTCTGCATAACCACAGACAACACAACAAACATGATCAAGGCTTTTGAAGAGTTCCCCCGATTTGTGGCTTGGGTGCTTTGGCCATAATTTGAACCTGGCCATCTCAAGGGCTCTGACAATTCAGAGAGTTGACATAGCAGGACTGCCGTCATCTGGTCCAAGGCTTCTCACGGAGCTGGAAGAGAAGGGGAGTACTGAGAGAAAAGCAAGCTGCCCTCAACATGCCACAGAACCCTCTGATCCATGATGTGGTGACCCAATGTGGAGTTCACATTTAAGGTAAAAATGATTTTATTTTTTACTTAGAAAACAATCCTTGCTAGCGTCTCTGAAGATTCTAATAAAATCTTCCTCTCCTCATGGTTGAATGTTCTGGGGAAGCCACTGGGTAACCTTGGAAACCCAGAGGCGGAGTTTGATTGGCCCTGGGAGGTAGCCAATGGCAAATAGCTGCTGTACTTGACGGAGATCCTGACCAAAGGGAAGTCAGACTCTCACTGTGTGCCACCTGGAGACATCGTCAACCCACCCAACCTCACGGTAAACCTGTTGGAGTATTATCAGGGCTATTTCAGTTGGGTTTTGTTTATTCAGAATCCCAGTAGCTGGTATATTAGCGTCCATGTGTTCCTAATGTTATGGTTTCAGATGGACATCTCAACTTCAGGTCCACATTTGATCAACCTCCAAAGAACCTTCTATGGCTTACATTTTTGTGAAAATCCCAAATATCATGGTCTTGTTTTGTGAGGAATCGCCCTGTAGCCTCGTGTAACCATCCTTCCAAATCCCATCTCGTTCACTTGACTATTGAAACATGAGAAGCCTGGGCCTCCAAGGGCTATACAACTTACAATGAAACGATAAGAGTAAGTTGGTCCATGTTAAAAAAAAACATGAATTGAAATTAACATTTGATTTACATCTTCTACAGGTGGACCTAAGAGGCCAGCATAACACAAGGTCCAGGTCAGCCAGAAGTACCAACAACACATGTTGTGGTGCAATAATGTACCTGATCTTGAAGAGGTCCACTCATATACCCAACAAAGGGAATCAAGGTTAGTAATATAAGTGCAATACAATTGATCCACACTATAAGACAAGTCAAAACAAAGTTATTAAGTAGGCCTAAAAGTGATGAAGTTCCTGTTTTCAGAAAGTAGCTTGAAATTCTCTTATTTTAATCCCATTTATTGTAGGTCCCAGATACCTCTTTCATGTCTGTCTACGGAACAACCACAACCACAGTCTGACAAGTGCTGAGGGACTGAAGAGGAGAGATGTCAGCGGACACCATTGAGAAATTGACAAAGCTGTTTGAAATAAGCCACTCTCCTTCATCAGCTCTAAACACAATCAAATATGAGTTGCAAGTGCAGTATGGAGACAACCATGTGCATGCCTCTGTAGATCGCTCCATTTGCCCCGACCTTCAATTCTGCTTCAAGTCAGTAGCTTGACACACTCGAACTGCTGATTCATTCAGTGTGTTTAAATGCTATCACCAGAAATAATGCGCTGTAGGTGTGTTCCTCATTTGTCCATTGCAGATTGTACCACAAGCTGTTCAAAGAAGCATGTGTTGCATCGTATATAGAGGAGAAGATTGATGATTCTAACGAGCATCTGGATAACGGGAATATAATCACCAGAATGCTATGTTTTCGGTATGTTCCTCAATAACTGAATAAATCTACAATTTCGCAACATTATCCCTGACAGGACAATATTAGAAGACTAACAATCTGGTTGTTTGATGGTTGTAATTCTCTCCTCCTACAATAGACCGTGGCAATGCGTCCGAGGACACCGTTGCAATTGAGCGTGCCCGTTTCTGATGTTAATGGCTCAGGTAAATGTACAATGTCACAACAATGTATCTGATATTAAGTGAAGGGCTCCAATTGAAGACTGTATAGTCTAGAACTCATTTGGTAATCTGAATGGTGGTTGTAGTGCTCTCCAAGGTACATCTGGAAAACCAGCTGAGGGGGCGATGTTAGAGGAAGAGTGGATGGAGATCTTTGAAGACCTCAAAAAGAGGATGAGGGAGGATCCTGTGAGTTTCAGGCCAGCAGTAGCGTCCTTCGTTTCCAGCTTCAAGAAGATGATAACAGACAGTGAACTCATAGCCGCACTATCAAACTCTGGCATAGCCAACCCTGGACCAACAGCAAAGTTTCACCGGGGACGGGCACGCCCCGCAAAGAGCTCCGTAGGAGAGCGTGGACATGGCACATGCAGCTGGAAGAGGAAGGCACCCCATTGAATGTCTCAGTGTGTGGAATAACACATGGACATTGGGAGTACTACACAAAAAAAGCAAGCCAACATCAGTGGCCCCCTGTGCCCGTCATCTACCTGCTTACCATCTGTGACCTCCAGTGCACTAGCGCTCTGCCTACCAGCTCTAGGTCTCCTCCACCTTGAACAAAACCAGGGACTATTTCAATGCATTGTGGCCTCTCCAACACCAGATCCAGTGGCTATTTCAGTATTGCATTCTTGCGTTTTTGTTTTACGTTAATTCAATGTAAGACATTTCTGCAATTTCATATGTTTAAAAAAAATTGATTCCATGTTGAAGAACCATCAGATTTTAAAAAGCTGTTCTGCTAGGCCTATAATATCACTGAGCCAAAGCAGTAGTTGTCTTGACCTAAATATAAAAAGCCTTATATAATATTTTTTTCTCAAATTGTATTGGTCACATACACATGGTTAGTAGATGTTAATGCGAGTGTAGCGAAATGCTTGTGCATAAACTGGTATATGTTGTGCATCAAGTTGTCCTTTTTATGTTGAACAAATGCAAGACTACCATTCTAATGATGGGTTGTAAAAGACACATAATTAAGTGTTTATTTGTACATAAAAAAATATCCAGAGGGGAACCTGCAAAAAATGTTTATTTTATTTTATTACGTCGCATAAGTGTTTGACGTGAAATAAAAAATGTTACAATTAAGAATTGATGACCGAGGTCAGCCTGCAGGCACTCGGCCTGCCACAAGGAATCGCTAGCGCACGATGAGCCAAGTAAAGCCCACCCCCCCCTCCCCCCAACCTGGGTATGTAGTGATGCCTCTAGCACAGCAATGTTGTGCCTTTATATATTATTATATAGTATGTGGACATTAGAACTTGGTTAGTAAATATAAAAATGTAACATTACAGTACATGTGTACAGTAAATAATAGTTGGCACACCCTGATATCCACTACATTTATAAACAAGCTCTTACTTAATGTGTAGAAATTATTCAACTTTTTTGAAAACTTCCAAAGTTATTCCTGAGATGTTTTTTTACTAAAAAAGTATTTTAATATCAAACTCACAAACATTATTACACACAACTTGGTCTTACCATAAAATATGGGAATTGTGATTGGCAGCCAAATCCAAGAACCAGTAAGAGAAAATAAAATGTATGACGTCAATGATACGGACCAAGAACTAATGTCCATTAGTGTGGACAAAAATAATTTGCTGTCTCAGTAAATGAGACATATCGTGGGGGACTTTTATTTTGAAGTTGTTGGGCTTTTCACACGGATCCTGCAATCCGAGATCCTTGGAAGGTCCTTACCCTAAAACCACAAAAACCACAGATATAACAATAAATATCTTTGCTAAAACCCTAACCTTAAACCCTAACCCTTACCTAAATGTCAAGTTCAATGGTGTAGGGGCGTCCCAACGATTCCAGATAGTACCTTTAGTTTTTCCTTACCCAAGTTGTCATGGTAACGACGTGTGTTTGAGGAGGGGGACACGGACTTGCATCAGGCTACAGCACAAACAACATACCAACAACAACGTCCAGATATTAAGGTTGTTCATCAAAATAATACTAGCTAGCTAACCTAAAGCTCAGGTAAGTTCACCACCGCGGAATCAATGAAAGAAAAAGTCGTCGATAAAGGTGCCTATCTAGCAACATAGTTGGAGGAGTTGATTCTCCAAGCAGTTCTGAGACGTATTGCCTGAAGACCCGACGTGGATGTGGTTTGAATTCTACGTCGGGCATAAATGCGTGTTTGGATCAGGAACATTTCCTCTCAAGATCTCTTCATGCCAGAATGTTGAATAAAATTATATTTCACTTACTTTACCGGTTGTCCGTGCGCTTGGTCCTTTTGCGGGTAGGAATGTAAGAAGGCATCCACAGGACTGTGTAATTAAATCAACTTTTCAATGGCCTGGTAAATTAGTGCATTCAGGTTTCTATTACCTAAAGTATGTGCACAAGATGAAAATACATTTTTTATTTTATTTTATTTCACCTTTATTTAACCAGGTAGGCTAGTTGAGAACAAGTTCTCATTTGCAACTGCGACCTGGCCAAGATAAAGCATAGCAGTGTGAACAGACAACACAGAGTTACACATGGAGTAAACAATTAACAAGTCAATAACACAGTAGAGAAAAAAAAGAGTCTATATACATTGTGTGCAAAAGGCATGAGGCACTGGTTGATTCAACCGTTGTTTCCACTCTAATTTCAATAAAATTACATTGAGCAAATGTCGAGTAGATGTTGAATTGACTTGATATCTGTGCATGGTTCTGTGCATGCTTCAGGTGATAGAATTCTGAAGTCACTACCAGCGCATTGAAGAGTTGATTTAACCATACTTTCCTTTGGATATATTGTCTCACATTCCTACCTGCAAAAAAGCCCACAAGGACAACCAGTAAAGTAAGTTCAAATATCATTTTATTCTACATTCTGGCTTGTAGAGCGTGTGATAGGAACTTTTCCAAACAAAGACATGGCATTAATCTCAGACTGAACCAGAGGTACAGTATCACAGTCTGATTGTCAGGCAATTCTGAGTACAGTGTCTGTGTCACAGAACTAAAAAGAGATGCCATAGGTTCACAGGTCATGTCTTGTCTCACAGGATGGTTGACTCTCCTGAGGTTATAAACTTCTCAGCGCTGGAGCGGGAGTTGCAATCTGCTGTTGAGGCGGTGCTCTACACCAGAAGGTCGGAACTTATGAGGAGTTTAGGTGAGATGGCTAGGTTGATTTCTCTTTTAATTGAACATCCTACACACTGTTGTTTCACAAGTTAATAGACAACATATGTACTGTATGTTTTTTCATCATTATGTCCCATTAGAAATGTAATGTTGTCTTGAAACAATGAAGTCCAGACAGCAGACAGTTCTATGGTTTGTTTTGACCTTATGTCTCAATCCTCTCAGGGACATAGTCCTGGCATCCCACCTGAAACCACTGGACAGGAAGGATAAAGCTGAAGCTCCTCGCAAACAGCCCTGGAATGCCCTCGCCTCCGCTGACAAAGGGCAGAACCAGACTAGCTGTGATGAAATAGGCCTAAAGGTTAGACTTCTGCCACCACACAGCAACACAAACATCTCTCCATTCTAATATCAGGATTCTACCCAAATAATGTAAGTGGTGCTGCGCCACCTAGTGGACTGGCTGCGCCACTATGCCATTTTATTCTATTTGAAATATCATTTAAGATTGCCGTACTCAGCAGCACCACCTTGTTAAAAATCCCGGGGAGAACCTGGATAAGGACTCCTAGTTTTATGTTAGACAAGCTGTATTCATAGTATACGGCAGGGATGTAAACAAACAGGCATGCAAAGCACATTAAGGTAATCTGAACATCAAACAGTTTCATTAAATTGGTAATTAACACACAATGTCTCCCGAATGTCATTTTAAGCCTCAGTTGTCAGAGTTCCAGCCCAGGACAGCGTCAGAGTTCAGCCGGGACTGGCGCAGGTTCGGCAGTGAAAACCCCAGAGGATAAATACAGCCTCCTGCTCTCCCTAGGTGGAGAGGGCCTGCGGGGACGTCTTCAGGGCTGAGGTGGGGTTTGGTCTACTGGGGGAGTTGTTTGTGTTTCTATCCAGTGGCCTCCACCCTGGGGATGAGGCCACGGTGATAGGGGTCCTGGAGGGGCTGTTCAATACTCCCCAGGTTTGGCATCAATATGTCCCTCCTGAGCCGGGTCTGAGAGGGAGGCATGTGGAGAGCTGTTTCAGAACCTGAGGAAAGCATCAGCAGCGGGGAATAGCAGTGTCCGAGGATCCGAAGGGGATGTCATCGTCCGTGGAAGTAATGTGGAAGTTAAAGAGACGGGATGCTGAGGCAGAGACTCTGTTTCCAGGACAGACCAGTGAGGCGGCCAGAAGAAGCACCGTTGCTGAAACTTTATGTGGTATAATGCAGTTGTATGGGGTTCAAACTGCCTCTCCTCCTCAGTAAGAAACATTACATAAACCCATATTGGGCTTATTGTTTTCAGAAATAACAGAATGGCTGTTACTATACATTGTAGAGCTTAATGTGGTTGCAAAATGTTAATATCGTTTGTCTGTTCTTTATTCTGAAATGTATGATATGAATAAGTTTATATGAAGGACAATGTTCACTACTATGCAATGCAGTGTCAGAGTGAAATGACATGAACTACCATGGTAACCAGAGAATCTCTTTGGGGATCTCTGAACATTCTAGAATACGTAATGGCCCTTTCATAGCATATCTAGATAGGCTAAGGATAACTTGAAGATGACAACGATGGGGCTAGGGACATGATGGTCCCTATAAAACACCAGTCTCTGTTGCTACTCCTCCCCCAGACCCTCTCTTTCTCCCTCCTGTCTACCTATGAGGCCCCTGAAGACAAGGAGGACATTTTTGCCAGAAGGGCCCGTCCTGCCTTCCTTGTGTTTGACAACACTGCCTACTTGGCTGACATGACCATAGAGCTGCCCTGTCACTGTAAGCCTGAGGAGATCCACTCTGTGGTGCGATACTACCAGATACAGCTGGGCAGCCCGGAAACCAGGGACCTCACTGACTTCCAGGGCACCTCTGTGGTAGACTCATCCAAAGTGGTCCGTGGAGGGCACCTCCGGAGCAGGTTCTCCATCCGCCTCTTCAGCCTGCTCATCTTCAGGGCCCAGAAGGAAAACTCGGGCCACTGCCTCTGTGGGAGGACCAATGGGGGACTTCTTCTATGCTTATGATGTGGACGCCCAAGAGGCTCACAGGGTTCCTTGGAGTTGTGCCCAGATACGGGGGAGAGTAGCAGAGGTGGCAGCTAGGGCGGCTTCGAGATCCAACCAGGATCTTCCACTCTACTGGCCATGGTCATGGTCCGTGTGGCCATGGTCCGTGTGGCCATGGTCCATGTGCGACCGCTATGGCGTCCGGGGCGAGCAGACCCGCATAGGGCTCTGCTACGTGAAGAGTGACTACCTCCACGTGAGCTACAGGTGGACATCTCAGACAGTGGCATGCGGCTCCTCCGCTGTGCCCCAACGCTTTGGCCTCACCCAGGCCAACCACCAGGGGGCAGAGCTGGGGGTGCGGAGCTGCCAGACCCCCCAGGTCCATCCCCCAGCCAGAACACCAGCCCCTTCTGAAGTTCCTGGGCCTCAATGAGCCAGAAGCTCCAGGGGTCCCTGTCTACAACCACAACCACCCAGTGGACACCCCACTCATCCTCTCCTGCCCTGGGGCCAAACCTCAGCACGTGGTAGCCTGGGACCAAGGCTCTAGGCCTCTGTACCACTCCCACTACATGGAGGGCCTGAATGAGACCTCCCGTCTGTTCATAGACACAGGCCACCACCTGCACTGCAGCCCAGCAACACAGGAGGACAGAGGGTCCTGCTGGATCCAGGGGAAGAGGGCTGCTGAGATCAGGCTGTGTGTTTACTACCATCTGGGCTGCAAGCGTCTGCTCTCTGACCCCTGAGGATTATTCTCCTCTACTATGGGGGGATGACTGGGGATATTTGTTTTGATAGTGCTGTTGAAGTATACCTGGCGCACAGTAAGACCAAAAGTAGCCAAATACTTGAGGTGTGCTTGACACTTGGTGAGATTGTTTTTTGTTGAGTTATTTTGAATAAATCATTTTGTGAAATGTAGAATTGCCTCTACTTCCAATTGATCTAACTCCAAGCTAAAGAAAGAAAGTGTGTTGATAAAGTGTGCTAATGATGTAGGAACATGTGTCCAAAAACTTCTGCTATTGCCTACCCTATTGGATTTTTGCCTGATAGCCAATAGGTGGCACTAGTTCATTAGCCTGGATGCCAATGGGGACGCCTATGATGCTGACAGCTCGAAAGCCTATTACTTTTTCTTTTAAGCCATGTTTTACCGTAGGCTAAACTGACATGCATACCTTTAAAAAAAGAAGCTTTATTGTCATTACTCACTGGTTTTAAAGAGATCATTTAGGGATAAATTGCACACATTAGGCCTATTTATTATGCGCACTGATTTTCCGCGGCAGGTTCACGTGAGATGCAACATCAAAGGCTTTATTGCGTTATACACACCATCAGCAGCTACGCCTTGCAAATGTCAAGGCGTTGCAGAAAGAGGAAGATCAAGTGAGCTACACGACACACACAGTCAAGTGGTAAGTAACCAGCTTCTCTTTTTTTTGGTAATGCAAGACGGGAGAATCTCCAGCCCGACTTTTGGTACTGCTTCTGCAAAGTGATGATGTCTCTGCGTGCTGGACTTATAAAGTGATTTTTTTTTCTTCAGCTTACAAGTTCCCACAAGTGCCTCACGGAGAGGTTTCAGTCGCCACGGGTTTCCAAAGAAGACAGTTGCGCGCAAAGGGGAATCATGAAGGACCAAAGCTGTACTGATGAAATTACACAAATCTTCCAAGAGGCTCCGTCGGCGAGACGAGCCCTGTTGGACAACTACGACAACCTGATGAAGGTGGCTGAATACTGCGAGAGCAACTACCTGCAGGTGAGATTGGAAGTTTAGTGCAGACATCGCATAGTTAATGTATAACTACGTCAGTGTTAGGACACTGCCTAAGTTATGCCGTAGCTAGTAGACATGCCATAGCCTATCAATTACTTGTACAGTTGAACAAATAGCCCACAGTACCGTTAACTTCACAGCAACGAGAGTAGGCTATTCAAATCTAGGCCCGACATCATGCATCGATCCGTCAAAATAGTGAAAGAGAATGGGTGAATCTTTCACCTCATTCCATAATACAACTGTTATTACACAGCATATCCAATATGAAAAATAATATACATTTCAACATAAGCTATATATCCAAGAGTATGTGGACACCCCTTCAAATTAGTGGATTCGCATATTTCAGCCACACCCATTGCTGACAGGTGTATAAAATCGAGCACACAGCCATGCAATCCCCATAGACAAACATTGGAAGTAGAATGGCCTCACTAAAGATCTCGGTGACTTTCAACGTGGCACTGTCATTAGATGCACCCTTTCCAACAAGTCAGTTCTGTCAAATTTCTGCCCTGCTAGAGCTGCCCCGGTCAACTGTAAGTGTTGTTATTGTGAAGTGGAAACGTCTAAGAGAAACAATTGCTGTGAAGTGGTAGGCCACACAAGCTCACAGAACGGGATGGCCGAGTGCTGTAGCCCATAGCGCGTAAAAATTGTCTGTCCTCAGTTGCAAACTGCCTTTGGAAGCAACATTAGCACAATAACTGTTTGCACAAATAACTGTTTGCACAACATTAGCACAAATGGGTTTTCATGGTCAAGCAGCCGCACACTAACCTAAGATCACTATGCGCAATGCCAAGCGTCAGCTGGAGTGGTGTAAAGCAGTGGAAACGTGTTCTTTGGAATGATGATTCACGCTTCACCATCTGGCAGTCCGACATACGAATCTGGGTTTGGCGGATGCCAGGACAAAGCTACCGGAACCAATGCATAGTGCCAACTGTCCCCATAGCAGAACCCTTTGAAGAACCCTTTTTGTTTCTAGGTGAAACAACGTAGAACCCGATGCAGAGGGGTTCTTCGAGGAACCTTGAACCAAAAATGGTTCTTCAAAGGGTTTTGCTATGGGGACAGCCGAATAACCTTTTTATGTTCGAGATAGCACCTTTTTTCCCGAAGCGTGTACACTCTTAGAAGTAAAGGTGCCTGGAATAACCTTTTGGGTCGCCACACCGGCGGAACCTTTCCAGTTCAAAAAGGTTCCTTGAGGAACCCCTCTGAGAAGGGTCTTTGAGGAACCCCTGTGTAAATGTTCAAACCGGAATCTTTATGTGATGGGAGGGGTTCAACCTTTTTTAATAATAAATACATTGTATATTGTTCCACCATAAATGTGTTGCTACATTGAACCATTCAAGGTTCCTCCAAGAACCCCTCAAATAACCGAAGGTGCAAATATGAACCATTTACAAGCAAAGGTTCCTTGCAAATCCATGGGGTTCCTCGAATCACCACTAATTCTAAGAGTATAGGCTACAGCGTGGCCAAAGTGGTTTCTAATTCGGCTTCTTAAATGACTCTTTACGTATTGATCAATGGAGATATTTTTTTGGGCCTCCAAGCCAAAACTGTTGCAGTGATATAATTGAAATTGTGATGGTGAGTCAAAAACAATGTTTGATTTCACCAGATTTTAACATTCTGTGATTAACAGCACATGTTCAACTTCATGAAAAATGTTTTCCTATCTCAAGTGGTAAAACAAGTGCCTCTCTTCAGCGTAGTTAAATAATGAAAATAAAATAAAAGTGCCCGATTTAAATGAAAACTGTACAACGGTCCACAGTATGTCAAAGTGTAGGTCTGTGTCTTGTGCTTCCAATGAGTGTTTATGCTATTACTATACTACTATTGTCACGCCCTGACCATAGAGAGACCATGTTTCTCTATGGTGTAGTAGGTCAGGGTGTGATGAGGGGGTGTTTTAGTTTAACATTTCTATGTTGGTGTTTTGGTTTGGTTCCCAATTAGAGGCGGGCTGGTAATCGTTGCCTCTTAACTGGGGATGATATTTAAGTAGCTATTTTTCCCACCTGTGTTTGTGGGATTTTATTTGTGTTTGTGCATCACCTAGTCACGTTTTGTTGTTTGTTTATTTTTATGTAAAAAAAATTGCTTAAGTTTTACTTGATAATAAAGATGTGGAACTCTACGTGCGCTGGTCCAGTTCTTATGACAACCGTGACAACTATATGGCTCTACAGTGGATTTTTAGCAGTGTTATGGTGCTTTCGTAACCAAGTGGGAAATGGGAATTTACCACGTCTGGGAAATATCCACTTGAACGACCCTCCAACTGCTAATTCCTAGTTAAATCTGCCATGAATCCCCCTGTGACAAAGGGAATGGAATCTTGTTGTGTGCAACATGGAGGGACAATTGAATGCAAGATCCACAACAACCTTTCAATTGTTAAAACATTTCTAGCCTGTCTATCTAATGGTAACGGGGTTGAGGTGTTATGCTCGGACTTAAATTAATCACTAATCACGTTAAATAAATAATATTCAGAAATAACTTTGTCAAAGCAAAGTAATAACTAGGGCTTTTACAATAATGTTTTAAACTTGGCAGTATTTTTTTTAGGGTGGGGGGGTTAGTGGGTTAAAATCTTCCTAGAAGTCACAGAGGGTGGATGGAGGGATATTTTGGCACTTGAGCATTTCTCATTTGTCAAAATAATCCATCCACCGGACATGTGTGGCATATCAAGGATCTGTTTAAACAGCTTACACATGTGCACCTTGTGCTGGGGACAATAAAATGCCACTCTAAAATGTGCCGTTTTTTTCACACAAGACAATGCCAGAGATGTCTCAACTTTTGAGGAAGCGTGCAATTGGCATGCTGACTGCAGGAATCTCCACCAGAGCTGTTGCCAGATAATTTAATGTTAATGAAAAGGAATCTCCGATGTCATTTTAGAGAATTTGGTGCTATGTCCAACTGGCTTCACAACCGCAGACCACGTGCATGGCGTCGTGTAAGTGAGTGGTTTGCTGATGTCAACTTTGTGAACAGAGTGCCCCATGGTGGCAGTGGGTTATGGTATGGGCAGGCATGAGCTACGGACAAAAAACACAATTGCATTTCATCAATGGCAATTTGAATGCACAGAGATACCGTGACGAGAACCTGAGGCCCATTGTCGTGCCATTCATCTCCTCATGTTTCAGCATGATAATACTTGGCCCCATGTCGCAAGGATCTGTTCACAATTCCTGGAAGCTGAAAATGTCCCAGTTCTTCCATGGCCTGCATACTCACCAGACATGTCACCCATTGAGCATGTTTGGGATGCTCTGGATTGACGTCCATGACAGCATGTTCCAGTTCCCGCCAATATCCAGCAACTTCACACAGCCATTGAAGAGGAGTGGAACAACATTCCACAGGCCACAATCAACAGCCTGATTAACTCTATGTGAAGATGTGTCGCACTGCATGAGGAAAATGGTGATCACACCAGATACTGACTGGTTTTCACAGGTATCTGTGACCAACAGATGCATATCTGTATTCCCAGTCATGTGAAATCCATAGATTAGGGCCTAATTCATTTATTTCAATTGACTGATTTCCTTATATGAACTGTAACTCAGTAACATTTTTTCAAATTGTTGCATGCAGCATTTATATTTTTGTTCAGTATACATTAAGAAACATTCCTGTCAAAGAAAGAGGAACAGATGAGTTTACGTAGTCAGAAGTACTCATACTCATCTTGAAAGCTTACTAAAGTGACAAGGAGCATTTCGGTGCTTGTATTGTAATCCAGTGTGCACCCTGGGAGAGTGATGCTGCTAGATTGGGCATTGTCGAGATGAGCACGAAGAGGTGCACTTCTGGTGAACACCCATCTCCTTCAAATATTTCAGTGTAAAGAGAGTGTTTCATTGTGAAGAGAAACACAATTGAGTGCATCCTAATTGGTTGTGCCTGCGTGTGACGCGTGTCTCTGTCGGGCATTCGAGTCTGAGAGAGAAATGGTGTTCATCTGAGCACAGCAAGTAACACAGGAAGTCTCTGCGCATCTGTGTGTACAGTATATGTAAAGTGAGCATGTACAGTGTATGTGAAGTGTAAAGTGAGCGTGTACAGTATATGTGAAGTGAGTGTGTACAGTATATGTGAAGTGAGTGTGTACAGTATATGTAAAGTGAGCGTGTACAGTATATGTGAAGTGTAAAGTGAGCGTGTACAGTATATGTAAAGTGAGTGTGTACAGTATATGTGAAGTGAGTGTGTACAGTATATGTAAAGTGAGCGTGTACAGTATATGTGAAGTGTAAAGTGAGCGTGTACAGTATATGTAAAGTGAGTGTGTACAGTATATGTAAAGTGAGTGTGTACAGTATATGTAAAGTGAGTGTGTACAGTATATGTAAAGTGAGTGTGTACAGTATATGTGAAGTGTAAAGTGAGCGTGTACAGTATATGTGAAGTGTAAAGTGAGCGTGTACAGTATATGTAAAGTGTAAAGTGAGCGTGTACAGTATATGTGAAGTGTAAAGTGAGTGTGTACAGTATATGTAAGTGTAAAGTGTGTACAGTATATGTAAAGTGAGCACAGTATATGTAAAGTGAGTGTGTACAGTATATGTAAAGTGAGTGTGTACAGTATATGTGAACAGTATATGTAAGTGTGTACAGTATATGTGAAAGTGTGTGTACAGTATATGTAAAAAGTGAGTGTGTACAGTATATGTAAAGTGAGCGTGTACAGTATATGTGAAGTGTAAAGTGAGCGTGTACAGTATATGTAAAGAGTGTGTACAGTGTGTACAGTATATGTAAAGTGAGTGTGTACAGTATATGTAAAGTGAGCGTGTACAGTATATGTAAAGTGAGCGTGTACAGTATATGTAAAGTGTAAAGTGAGTGTGTACAGTATATGTGAAGTGTAAAGTGAGCGTGTACAGTATATGTGAAGTGTAAAATGAGTGTGTACAGTATATGTAAAGTGTAAAGTGAGCGTGTACAGTATATGTGAAGTGTAAAGTGAACGTGTACAGTATATGTAAAGTGAGCGTGTACAGTATATGTAAAGTGAGCGTGTACACTATATGTAAAGTGAGTGTGTACAGTATATGTAAATTGAGCGTGTACAGTATATGTAAAGTGAGTGTGTACAGTATATGTAATGTGTAAAGTGAGCATGTACAGTATATGTAAAGTGAGCGTGTACAGTATATGTAAAGTGTAAAGTGAGTGTGTACAGTATATGTAAAGTGTAAAGTGAGTGTGTACAGTATATGTAAAGTGTAAAGTGAGCGTGTACAGTATATGTAAAGTGTAAAGTGAGTGTGTACAGTATATGTGAAGTGTAAAGTGAGCGTGTACAGTATATGTAAAGTGTAAAGTGAGCGTGTACAGTATATGTAAAGTGAGCGTGTACAGTATATGTGAAGTGTAAAGTGAGCGTGTACAGTATATGTGAAGTGTAAAGTGAGTGTGTACAGTATATGTAAAGTGTAAAGTGACCGTGTACAGTATATGTAAAGTGAGCATGTACAGTATATGTAAAGTGAGTGTGTACAGTATATGTGAAGTGTAAAGTGAGCGTGTACAGTATATGTGAAGTGTAAAGTGAGTGTGTACAGTATGTGTAAAGTGAGCGTGTACAGTATATGTAAAGTGAGCGTGTACAGTATATGTAAAGTGAGCGTGTACAGTATATCCGCCCACCGGCATAAAGTAATGTAAAGTGAGTGTGTACAGTATATGTAAAGTGAGCGTGTACAGTATATGTAAAGTGAAAAGTGAGTGTGTACAGTATATGTAAAGTGAGCGTGTACAGTATATGTAAAGTGAGTGTGTACAGTATATGTAAAGTGAGCGTGTACAGTATATGTAAAGTGAGCGTGTACAGTATATGTAAAGTGAGCGTGTACAGTATATGTGAAGTGTAAAGTGAGCACAGTATATGTAACAGTATATGTAAAGTGAGCGTGTACAGTATATGTAAAGTGAGTGTGTACAGTATATGTAAAGTGAGCGTGTACAGTATATGTAAAGTGAGCGTGTACAGTATATGTGAAGTGTAAAGTGAGCGTGTACAGTATATGTGAAGTGAGCGTGTACAGTATATGTAAAGTGAGCGTGTACAGTATATGTGAAGTGAGAGTGTACAGTATATGTGAAGTGAGCGTGTACAGTATATGTAAAGTGAGAGTGTACAGTGTCACGAACCGGCTCAAAGCCCGTAACAAAAGGGAGACAACGTGGAGATAAGGAGTAACAAAAGATATATTTATTAACTAAAGCAACTAAGGAAAATATACAATGGTGTGTGTAATTAGTAATCAGTAGTGTAAGTGAGTGTTTTGCATGCATGAATGTGATAATGCAGGGTGTTGAAAGATGTCGTCGCAAACAACCCAAAAACCACCAAGAAACACAACAAAATCCATAAAGGTGTCTGCATGGAGAGAGTCTCCTCCATGAATGTGGAAGAGGTCTATTTATCATGGGAGACACCTGGCCCAGGTGTTTCCCATGAAGCTGACGACCCTCCCAACTCCGCCCACCGGCATCCTAATAAGGAAACAAGAACAAAGACAGAATACGTCAGACAGAGTGGGAGGGTCGTCACAACAGTATATGTGAAGTGTAAAGTGAGCGTGTACAGTATATGTAAAGTGAGCGTGTACAGTATATGTGAAGTGAGAGTGTACAGTATATGTGAAGTGTAAAGTGAGCGTGTACAGTATATGTAAAGTGAGCGTGTACAGTATATGTGAAGTGAGTGTACAGTATATGTGAAGTGAAGTGAGCGTGTACAGTATGTGTAAAGTGAGCGTGTACAGTATATGTAAAGTTAGCGTGTACAGTATATGTAAAGTGTAAAGTGAGCGTGTACAGTATATGTAAAGTGAGCGTGTACAGTATATGTGAAGTGAGCGTGTACAGTATATGTTGTACAACTGAAATGTGTCACAGTATTTAAAACCCCTCTGAATCAGTATATGTGCAGGGTGAGCGTGTACATATTGGGGCGTGTACAGTATATGTTGTACAACTGAAATGTGTCAACCAGCAGCCTTTAACCTACCACTAGGATACCCCTCTGAAGGCAGGGTAGCCTGCCCCCGAGCTGAAAGGTGCCCCTGAACAGGCAGTTAACCCACTCTACCTAAGCCGTCATTGAAAATAAGAATTTGCTCTTAACTGACTTGCCTAGTTAAATAAAGCTTTTTAAAAAAAAAAGTGGTCTATGGTTATGTTAATTAAAGTCTGAGCACATCTGCTGCCCTTTCTGAAGTCTTTGTTAAACCGTACAAAAGAGCACGTGGCAATAAAGACTCATAATGTCCAATGCTGAATGACCTTGTCAAGAGATACAGACCTTTTAGTGTAATGGTTAGAAATTCTTTATGAGGTGTTATTGTATAACACTAACAGGGTCAGCACTAAGCTCAGTGTTAATTTAACGCTCAAAAGTGTGGACCTGTATAGACACTTTCCCAGTGTTAAACTTAACACTGTCAGCGTTGATTGATCACCGGAGAAATTGCTGTGTACATTCACCACGAAATTAAATAGAATTGTGAACCCAGCGCTCAGGCTGTTTCTTCCAGGCTAGTAAATAGGTGCTTTCAAAGGTGCTTTCTAAAAAAAGATGGGAAATGTGTTCAGCACTGAGCTGTCGAAGACTGTGTGTGTATTTTGATATTATGGGAGAATTAGATCAGGAAGGCATTCTACTGTGTGAGGAGGAAGTGAGAGGTCTTATTGCACTGCTCTTCTCAGACACGTCAACAGAATCCTATGACATATAACTCTGAAAAACGTCATCTCACATTGTCAATGTCAAAATCAGATGCTGTAATTATCATGGTTGTTATGATCCCCAAGTTATCATACACAATTGTTTGATATTTGTGACATGAGCATCCTTTTTTCACGATTGTCTTCCCGTGTCTCACTCTCTGTCTCTCTCTTTCTCTCCCTCTCTCTTTCTTTCTTTCTCTCCCTCTCTCTTTCTTTCTTTCTCTCCCTCTCTCTTTCTTTCTTTCTTTCTTTCCCTCTCTCCCTCCCATTAGGCAGGTGCAGATGCGGTCAAGGCCCTGGAGGAGACTAAGAACTTTACCACCCAGTCTCTGGCCAGTGTGGCCTACCAGATCAGCACCCTGGCCTCCAACGTCCTCAAGCTGCTAGACGCACAGAACTCCCAGCTCAGACACATGGAGTCTTCTGTCAACCTCATCGGACAGGTACATCATCTCCACACTTTTTTTGTCACTAGCATGTCTCCATACACACTTGTGGGTTAGGCCCCGATTCAGATTCAGGAAGAGAACACAAGCATGTGGATGTTAGCGGCAGTGGTGGTTGGTGCCGTTTAAGGTAAGGGAGGACCCTTCTTTTTTTTAATGAGCATGGACTAATTTCTATTACAGGATATTGGATGACTGTCATTCATATTCCATTCACCCAGCTCAATGTAACATCGATAGGTTTAGGCTACTACACGATACTCAAATTTTCCCTATACGCATCATGAGGTTGCTACAACTTAGCCTATGAATGAGAGCTTACAACGTAGGTGCACAGGTCGAGAGAAATTTGAATAGTCAAGGTGACAGACATTAATACATTCAATACCGCCTTGCACACCCTTGCCTGCATCTAGCTTATCATTAGTCCAACAGTTGCAAACAAGAGTTTCTATAGGACAAATTCAGGAATCTTGATACCCGTTTAGTTCCGTTTGCTTCCTTTTGCGAAAAGTTTTTCAACAGAATCGGCGGAATTTCTACACCCCTGATCACACGCAAACACTGTTTACTTTCATAGCAGCCACTCACAAACAGCATGATCACTTTTCTCTTTGTATAGTCCTTCTCGCATCTACGTAATCTCCTCCTCTCACATTTCCCCTTTACTTGTGGACTTCAGTGCAGAACACATCAACTGTCATCAGTTGCCAAACCTTCTTTTCATAACTGCTAACCGCTAAACACAGCCTAGATCATCGTCACCAAATTTTCATAGTCAACATAGCTCCTAGAACTAACACGTTAGTAAACCCACTACAATCATGCACTACAGTGTACAGTCAGCAGCAAGCAGTTTAGCACTTACACTGGCAAGCCCCGGTTGCAAAACATTTATAAAACCAAAAGCTTACCTTAACTTGGAAGAGTTCTTGTGTTGGATAGTCATAGCCAGCTAACTAACATAGCATCCCAATCTGTTTGAGCCAGTTGTTTAGGTAGGCTAAACTAGCTAGCTGCATTTGCTAGCTAAGTAAGTGAAAGTGAAAAAAACAACAATTCACTATAGCTAGCTCTAGATTCATTCTGTGATCCTTTGATTGGGTGGACAACATGTCAGTTCATGCTGCAAGAGCTCTGATGGGTAGGAGGACGTACTCCGGAAGCTGTCATGATTACTGTGTAAGTCTATGGAAGGGGGTGAGAACCACGAGCCTCCTAGGTTTTGTATTGAAGTCAATGTACCCAGAGCAGGACGGAAGCCAGCTGTCCTCTGACTACACCATGGTGCCACCCTACAGAGTGTTGTTGAGGCTACCGTAGACCTTCATTGCAAAACAGTGTGTTTTAATTAATTATTTGGTGACAGGAATATATTTAGCATAGTTTAATTTATTTAAAAAGGATAACTTTTTTGGTGTTTCACTATTTTTATTTTGATCAAATTCACAGAGGAGGATGTTCCTCCCCTTCCTCCTCTCAGGCGCCCTCACTGGTTAGCATAAATGTACAGTTAACTTTGCTAAAAAGGAAGATTTGCTTGCTTGAACCCAGCCTTTAGAATGAGGAGGCCCATTAGAGTTAGTGACTGGACTGAAGGGGCACAAAAAAAGGAAATTTGATTTCATGAGTCACCCTCCGTCCGGGTTGATGCGTTGTTGCACCTAGATCAGCAGGGTTCTCTGAGTGTCAATGGTACCCACTGTGCCAATGTTCTTTATTCCTTTCCCCCTCCCTCTCTTCCTCCTTTTCCTCTACCCCTCCTTATCCTCTACCCTTCTACCTCTCCCTCCACCCCACCATCCCTTCCTCCCCCTCATCTCCTTACACCTGGTGCTCAGCATATGAAAGCTGCAGGGTCTGCCTCTCCGCTGATCTGGGCTGGTTTCCAGGGACTCTTTGGGGACCCTGGCCTTCTTCCATGCAGAATAGCTGAATTCTCCATCCCCAGTACACCGCGTGCCCCCCCCCAGCTTACTCTCTTACACCAGCACAACTGTCCCCCGCTGCCCCCCATCCACCTCTCTGTAGCCCCACTGTTCCCCGCTGCACCCCCTCCCCTCCCCCTCTCTGTAGCCCACTGTCCCCAAAAGCTGGCACAGACCCCAGGCATTCCTGCATGCTCCGCGCCCAGCATTATCATACAGAACCAGGTCACCTGAGGAGGGGGTTGGGGGTGGAGGGGTGAGTGGGTTGAGGGGCTACAGGGTGAAATTTGACCTTCAACACAGAGCATCATTGGGGCTGGGATGGAATGAAAGACCCCAATGTTCTCTGTTCTGAGCGTTCCTTCCTGCAAACCTCTGATTGATGTCCTCCATTGTCTGCTGGCACCCGTGAAGGGTCCCTAACAACTGTATACTAAATGATAGGGCTCACTTGAAAGAGGGTTTGAGAATATTACCACTTTCGTTTATGAGCTATATTGAGCCAATGATGTTGCCAGAGAAAGGGTACCACGCTATTCCATCCTGTATGGTTTATTTTGTATTTTGGAAAAATGTACGATTTACCAGAGGGAAGGAATTAAGAACATGTTTATCTGTAGTTAAAAAATATATATTTTTATTTTTGAAGTGTTATTGGTTCATACCCTGACGGCAACATCCTCTGCCTCTTGTCTTGCAGACAGTGGACATGCACAGAGAGAAGGTGGCCCGGAGAGAGATCGGGGCTTTCACCACAGCCAAGAGGGTTCCTCGCAGTCACAAAATAATCCCCCCGGCAACAGGCAAGGAGCCCAAACCCAAGTACACCCGTAGTCCCATCGCCTACTCTGACCTGGACACACTGGGACATGGCATGAAGGTGAGACTGAGTTTTCAAGTTCAAGTGCAATTACTCACATGTTTTACCTCACATTCCCATGACATTAAAAAGGCCAAAGGCGCAAATACTTTCCCTGCACGTGTCTTACTATACAGCTACAGAACTGTACACTACTGTATGTTGCAATCAATATTCAATGGTAATGCTGGAAATTACTGATGTGGAAATGTTATTTCTCTTTGGTGAAAACGGCTTTTTAAAACCTGGGTTGTGTCACCAGGGTACTATGGTTGGAGTCCAAAGGCTCCGTAGGTTTCCTTAGCTCTCAAGACAAGCCGTTTAAGATGCAGCCAGGCAGCAGCCATGATTTTTGTTTTACCACCCTGCCTCTCGTCTACACCACATCCAGTTAGAGAGGAGCAGCTTGTTGCGTAAGGCTGACCTCGATTAGCGCACGCACGCACACACACACACACACACACACACACACACAAACAAGCAGCCAGCCAGCCACTGTGCACCGTGGGAAAATGGCTAGACACACTAATTAGTGCTGCCAAGGCTCAGCCGCTTCATTGATGCTCCAACACAATTCGCTCATCTACAACACACACACACACACACACACACACATAAACGACCTCTTCCTTTTCACTCTGCTCTCCCTTTGTCTCTCTCTCTCTCTCTCTCGATCTATCGCTCTGTCTCACCGCATCCCCACAGGATTCTGGTAAGCTGATGGGGAAAGCAGGGTCATCAAAACGCAAACATGGCGGCACAATCAGGTATGATGCTGACACAGCTGACTCCATGTGATTGCTCTGCTCTCACACTACCAGTCTAACTGTAACTGTTTCACTTCCTGTAAATGTCCTTCGGACAGGAAGCCTAGTTTCCGCACATCCTCTGTGCTCAGTGGTCCACGAAAACCCCTTGTTCAACTTTTATTCGAGACCAGAAACATCAGCAAAAGAAATGTTTAAAATAATTTGTGTGAGCTTGTGGGTAGGATTGGGGATTGTATTCATGGCTGACCACACCTCCTGTCCAGTCATGTTTGTTGTGTTCATTCAGTCGGGGGTTGAATGACATTCAGCCAGAGGGAGATTTACTGTGGACAGGGGAGAGCGATTACAGAGCTTTCACACTGTGATTATGCCAAGAACAAACCAGGAAGTATAGAAATCAAATGTGCGGGTGTCATTTGCACCGAGTAGCATATCTAAACTGTTTTGCGAGAGAAGAGAACAACGTCTCACTGTCATTGTGCGCGAGTGCGATTTGAAGCTTTCTGCATGTTTCTCACTATTTATGAGTTGTTAGAGCTGGTCTGTGTGATGTCCAAGTGTCAGCATTTGTGATAAGGCTATGTGACGCTTAGGGCTGTGTGTGTGTTTTCAGCAGGAGCACTTCCAGAGCACCCCCAGAGCCTGTCCAGTGTCCCATAGCCCCCTCTCTGTCTCGAGGGGCGTCCCTCACCTCTCTCAATGATCGCTCCATTGGGTAAAAAACACTTACTGGAAACACAGTTTTACTGTACACATGTAAGCTTTGACACTTACTACCAAACACTGTAGAATATCTCCAACCAGACATGGAAATATACCTCTAGCTCACTTTGACATTGCCCTCCCCTCCTGTAACAGGTCCAGCTTCGGCAAGGCCGTGCCTCCCCCCATGGTCCCCAGCTGGCCCGCGTCACCTGACTCTGACATCATCACCACCCTGCTGGAGGAGGCCCCGCCCCCACCACCGCCCCTGTCTCTGATGGAGGATGGTGACGCCGCCATGACAGCTGCGGCCCCTCTTCCTCCTCCTCCCATGGCGCCTCCTGCCTCCTCTCTGGATGTCCCTCCTCTGGCCCCCACCACCACAACCAGCACCCCTGAACCTGCCCATACCAGCCTAGCCTGCATCCCCCCTCCCCCTGCCCCACCCCCACTGGAGACTGGTAAGTGTCTGTATCACATTTTATTATGAATTTTCATACATTTCTACAAACTATTTGTCACTAGTGTACATACTGTTAGTAATTGACTGTAAACGTATTGTATGAGTAACTAAAGTACATTAACATGTCTTAAACTGAATATCACACTCAATATCAAACACCTTGGCGGGAAATATCGCTTGTTTTTTGTGTTTCCCACACTGTGAGACAGCTTTAGCACACTGAACAGCACAGTGTAGGAGAGGAAATGAGAACACGTTGTGTGCAGACAGACACCCAGAGAAATGCGCATGCTGACACGTCTAGAGGCAGGAAACCAGGAACTGTGATACTTGTGCCTGCACTGTGATACTAAGAAATAGATCCTTTTTTTTCTTCCCCTTAGTTGCATGATTGTGTTACTGATTTCACACGGTATGAAACGCTGAATATCAACTTAAACAGATATTCTTCAATGAATATTCTCTTTTCTCAGTGGCTGAAGAGAACGGCTTCCCGCCCCCAATGCCACCACCATCTGACGAGCCTCTCCCGCCACCAGCCAGTGAGGGCCTGGAGCTCCCTGACCCGCCCCCTCCACCGAGTGACGAAGTGGATGAAGGTGAAAGGAGCGGAATGTGTCACACTGTACTTTTAATGGTCTTTCAACAAGTGGTTTTGAAAGGACTCTTGAATGAGACCTCGCATCCATTTCTAATGCCGTAAAGGATCTGATTTGTTGAAATGTTGCTTATCTGTTTGTTTAGTTTAGCTGTCTGTCTGGGGTTTGTCTGTTTGTCTGTCTGTCTATGCAGAGCATGCTCGCTGATGCTGATCTTTGGTGTTTTCCTGTCCTTATCTCTGTTATTAGACTTTCTCTCTCTCTGTGTGTGTCTGTCTGCTTCTTCTTGACCTTTGACCTGTGACCTGTCTCTCTCCGGCTCAGCTCTGCAGCCCAGGCGGCCTCGTGTACGTCGTCACCCCCCCAGCTCGCGCTCCATGTCCCTCAGGGTCCGCACGGGCCCTAGCTCTCGCTCGCTCTACACTCGCTCGCTCTTCCTGCCAACCATCCAATCACGTAAGGCCACTTTGGCAACCCCCCATTCCAGGTCCTGCCCCCTGGCCTCATGACTTAGTATTACTATACCAATCATTAGTTCGTGAGGAGCTGAACATGGCTAATGCAAAACTGGTTTAATATTAAACCACCGTTGTTTAGGTTTATGGTGCATGATGAAAGTTCAAGCCTTGCTTAAGCAATAGTGTTAGCTTAGTGCCGGCGTTAGCATTTGGGCCGTCATTGTAACTAACTATTTGTTCTTAACTGACTTGCCTGGCTATATCAAGGTTCAACTAGTAAATAGATTTCAATAAACGTGGAGTCCCCTCTGAATACCCATTTTGGTTGATCTGATGTTACCTTTCTCCGTCACCCATTCCTACCTCTCCCTCTTTGACCTCGCCGCTCAGTCATGATCCCTCCTCCCCCTTCATACCCTCCTCCTCTCGCCCCTCCCGTGTCGCTGAGCCCCCTGTCCAGCCTGCCCGCCCGCCTTGATCACCTGGGTAAGTGGAGACTGTGTGAGACCTCAGTACACCTTCCAGGCCACTGGGGGGGGGGACTTCTGTCCAAATTACTGCATCACTGCTACTGCTGCTGCTGCTATTGCTGTTGAGTCTACTGTGTTGGAAGGTAAAAGCCATGGACAGATCCTTTCCTCTAGAAGTGCGCCAGACACTGGGTTGGTAACGTCTTTGTTTTGGCTTTTCAATGTAACAGATAACACATTATGTGGAGAAAATAGTTTCAAAGAAGCTAGGTACTGTAGTTTTGATACACTTTGGAACAAGAATTACTTGTATGGGAAGTGGTGCAGCCTATCAGTTTGGGTTTATATGCCTTTTTCCCCAATCCTGTAGATCTGGTGATCCCAGCCCCGCCTCCTCCACCTTTTACCGACAGTGTGGGTGGCTTTGATGACGTCATGCCACCCCTACCTCCCCCTGCTGATTATGACACGACTGGCCCTACAGACTTTTTAGAGAAAGGTATGATAGTTCTCCATGCACATTCACCAATGGATAAATTACTAAATGCTGCCATGGCCCAAATTGCATGCATACTTCTACAGTACTTATTCAATGTCTGACCAAGTAATACCATTCAAATGTGGCCTGTGTTTCTGTGGTGTCTTGGTTGTCTCATTGCAATTCACTTTCCCTCCCAGTGGTGGCGCTGTACAGCTACAACTCAGGGAAGCCTGGCGACCTGATGTTCCAGGAGGGAGAAGTCATCTACCTGATCAAGAGGAATGAAGACGGCTGGTGTGAGGGAACGCTCAACGGAGTAGAGGGATTCTTCCCTGGGAACTACGTAGATTCCTTCACCAACTAAGATATTAGACCACTTAAAGGTAGACTCAGCGATATGACGTATATGCAGAAAGTAAACAGCACAGTGGGTCAATTTCCGCGACAACTAAGAGTTTTGAAGCCCGAGGCTCAACTTGTCCTCTGTTTTGGTCTTGTGGCTACCATGTTGGAAAAGCGTGAAGCGCACCCATGCACGTGCGCAGATACCGTGTGTGACCGTGTGAGAGCGGAGTCGTGCATCTCGGCTTATCGCAATATCTGCGGTGCTGCTCGTGGCAATGTCATTTCGCTGAGTCTACCTTTTTAATATGAAGAGTGAAAGTCGGCTCTGTCCACAAACAACCCCTAACCCTAAACCCTAGGTCTACCTAGGCACTTTATGTTGATCAGGAAGAATTGAACGGGTGTAAACATACATACTCACATCATTGGTATAAGAAATAACTATTGTAGCTTTATCTGTCCCTTTGATAGGCCAGGTGGAATTTCAATCATATTGCCTGTCAGGTATAGAGTTTCGGGCTAGTGGTTGTTGAGTTGTTTCTTGACGGGGACGTGGTCAACTGTAGAAAGACCTCTACTGACCCCTACTGGTCATAGTAATATGAACGGAAAATAAGGCAATATTTCCACTTGGAATGATGAAAGGACTCTGAAATATAGCCACTGTATGGCGCGATGGGCTAGTTATATATTACCAAGAGGGTCACTAGGTAAGACTACTTAATCTTTCTTTCAACCAAGACTAGATCAAATATAAAAAGTCAGCTTGCTTATTTAACCATTGAAGGTAGTGAATACTTGGGAAATGCTTTGCAAGTTATACAATAGCTCTATGTCCCGTTCAGTATTGTTTTACAAGTACTGTAGTATATGAGCTACTGTTGTGCTCAGTAGGCCCTAAACGCTGTATATGTGGTAAAGTTGCTTCTGTTTTTTGTCAATGTGACCAGCCACTGTTTGCTGCTGCAGTTTTTGGCTCTGCAGGATGATATTGGTCACTTAATTAGACTTGCACTAATATATTTTGTAATATTCAAATTCAGATGAAATAATATATGGATTATTAGAGACGATTCTCGGAGAAAATATGTGTATGAATTCTGTTACGAGGTGAAAATATTTGACTGGCAGTGAGGTCATATGAGATTGAGAAATGTAAAAGTGATTTTAAACTTGTTAATGTGGTCAGTTAGTTTCATTTTGGATGTTTAGTGTATCCTTTGAGGTTGAACCATGTTTCATTTACATGTCTGTCAATAAAATGCGTAGCTTTTTCCAAATCAAACTTTCCTCAAGTTCTCATGCTTAATCTAGAGACCAACTATAGAACAAAAGACTACTACTGCGTGTGCCATGAAGACCGTTAAGAGGAGTAGCAAACTAAGTCCATGTCATTTTGTTGTCTGAAACGTGCCCGATAGGTCTTATTCTAATGCTAAGACAACATGATACAGTAGCATTGTGCCTTTAAACAGAAACAGATTGCTATAAACCTGTCACCTTAACCCTCACTTCAATAGCACACCCTTTGCCAGATAAGACACACAGACATTACAGTACACATACACTCAGGTCTTCTATATTCACACACACACACACACACACACACACACAGTACCCATAGGTTCAGGTCCTTATTGATTTCCGTTGAATTCCCAGGTTCACTGAAAGCGGCCTGCTGGCTTTAAGGTAAGATAAAGTTCATTTGGATTTATATGTTTACACACAGTATAATATGACTATAGGTCAACAGAACGTTGTTGGCATGAATGCCTGAAAATGGACAGTGAATAAATAACAAAATTAACATACATGAAATTGACAAAAGACAATATACATCTGACTCACTCGGATCAGACTGAATTGAATAGGTTCTTCTTGGTGTTGACTTCTTTGTATTGTACACACTGACTGTGCGGTTAGTTATGCTATTCTTTGGAAACTTGTTCTTTCACTCCACTTCCACTTGTGTTTTTTTTAATCCACTTGTGATTTTATCCACCTGTGGACTTATTAACATGATATACTATCACCTGTGAGTGCCTCTCGATCAAGCCACAGACGGCCATAAACAACCTATTTATATAAACACACCACAGCTTTACAGTAGAATGCCGATACTACCTGTGTCTTGATACTGACCAATTCAAATTGAGGGTGACAGAAGTTTACATTACATTTTCGCTGCAACACACTTTCTTTTAAAGTGTAACTAGTCTCTGGTAGCTGACATTTGGTTCTGAGTGTGGCAAAGGTACTGTTTCCTGAGTCATGTTTATGACCGTTGTGGAAAAACATGATTTCACAAGTGAAGTCACTTCACTCAGGTGAAGTTTTACGTGTGTCCAGAGTTTCAAGTTCCCTGGTGTCCACATCACCAACAAGCTATCATGGTCCAAACACACCAAGACAGTCGTGAAGAGGGCACGACAACACTGTACCCCCGCACATTTCTTTTAACACTTTTTTGGGGGTTACTACATGATTCCATGTGTTATTTCATAGTTTTGATGTCTTCACTATTATTCTGCAATGTAGAAAATAGTCAAAATAAAGAAAAACCCTTGAATGAGTAGGTGTGTCCAAACTGTATATATATTTTTTGATTCTGGTTTTTCAGGGGGTGCTACAGCACCCTCAGCACCCCTACTTCCCGAGGCTATGCCTGTTTCAAGACGTCCACTATCATCCCCGTGCCCAAGAATGAGAAATGAACTGAACTGAATGACTATCGACCCTTAGCCCTCACCTCCGTCACCATGAAGTGCTTCGAGAGGCTATTCAAAGACCACATCACCTCCTCCCTCCCAGACACACTCTACCCTGTCCAATTTGCCTACCTCCCCGGCGTCTACGAACGAACACCGTTGACTATTCGATTGGGAGGACGAAAAGGGATGTCAAACTATGGTGTTGTGCTTGTTCTTGCAGGTTTCTACTGAGGTGTGCGGGTGTTAACGTCACAAGATGCCGATACAAGAGTCTTTTTACTTTTTAGAGTAAGAGTCCCATTCCTGTCCACATTCATATCAGTCTAGGACACACACACACACACAGACACACACAGACACACACACACAGACACACAGACACACACACACAGACACAGACACAGACACACACACACACACACACACACACACACACACACACACACACACACACACACACACACACACACACACACACACACGACTAACTGAAATGGACTTTGCCTGTGTCTGGCTATGTGCCCCTACAGCAATGAGAAATCCCACATACCAATTACATGATCTCCCCTTAGAATCTTCATCCCGATGATCACATTTGGCATCACCATCATCTGCTGCACAGCCTTCTGTAAGGCCTTCCACCGGGCCCGCCAGGAGCGACTGGACCGGGAGGAGAGACAAGACAGGCCCTCCATCTACGTCATTCCCTTCCCCGCAGTCTCTTATGACAACGAAGACATCCACAGGCCTCCTCGCTACAGCACCTCAGAGTTCTCCAGCCCACCTCCGGCCTACAATGAGGTATTAGTCCATCCTAAACACGAGGTACAAATTGTACTGTTCAATAGGGTTTACAACTTTACAATACATTTTTATTCACACTTTTTTGGGGTAAAACACTGTACTGTATTGTAAGTGTTTTTTAATCTCAATGCTTCTAGTCTATTCATCCAATCTCATTTTGTCTAGGTGGAGATGAAGCCAGACTTTATCCACCCAGAGCTTCCTCCAGCCTACTCGGAGGTCTCCAACGCGCCTGTTTTCGCCCTGCAACCTTACCCGGCGTCTCCTGAACCCCACTCCCAACCATAGGACCGTACCAGCTTAGGAAGCCTGCGAGGGGGAGGCCTGAAGCCACCGACTAAGGGATAAATGACACAGAATATGGCACATACTGTATGTGGAGTGGGGATTCTGAAGCTGGATATGTACATGTATACCACAGAGACTTGGTCCTTGGGATTGTTCAATGGGGACGTGAGGTGGAAAGTTTGGAGACCATAAGGAAAAGCAAGTGTTTGGACATCTATGAAAGTGTGTAACTGTAAAGCAGAAGTTGGGGACAAGAGATTGAATGGGGTTGCGTAGTAGCTACAGCTACCAATCTGTACATACCAGTGTGTAAATATTAATACATCTTTCAAATGTTATTTTTCAAGGTGTTACTTTTTCAAGGTGCCATGGAACTTGTTGTGTAATATGGTAAATAAAGTCTGTTTTCGTTACCAAAGATTCAATCTGTCCTACATTGGTCATGTCTGATGCTGTAACACATCGTCCGTGCTCTTTGGCCAGATAGGTTACATAACAGCCCTACCCAGGAAGCTGTTCTGTAAAACACTGGTAAGATATTGAACAGACAAACTGAAAGAAATGTACTATGTGATGGACATGACAGTGTTTGGCATTCCTCTCGGCCATAAACACGTTATTTCCTCTTACTCCAGTTGCCCAATCATATATCCTGACATGAATATGAACAAGTCTTTGGCTGATGGTGTGTAGTGTATTAAGTGTATTAAGTAAAATAGTAACCCCTTGACTTAATGTCCCCTTGCCTATGACTGTAAACTATGATCAAAACATATATGGCCCGTATCTGTCATGCATGATCTAAGATTAGGCCAGAGGTTGAGCAGTTGTTATTGAGATGCCTCAATGCATTGTTTTGCTTTATGTACATGAACAATACCAGCATTTTGCAAATATGACAGACTGGGATTGAAACCTGGGTCTCTAGTGTGCTTGTGGACTGTGTTAGCCCGATGAGCTGAAGCCTAGGCATTAACTTGGGGAACTAACACTTGTCTTCAGGACAGGTGTCAGTGCAAAGTTACTCACTCATCACGAATCTCATAGCAAAAGGTCTGAATACTTATGTAAATAAGGTATTTCTGTTTTTTTTCTCATTTTTAATACATTCGCAAACATTTCTAAAAACCTGTTTTCACTTTTGTCATCATGGAGTATTGTGTGTAGATTGATGAGGACATTATTTTTTATTTCATCCATGTTAGAATAAGGCTGTAACGTAACAAAATGTGGAAAAAGTCAAGGGGTCTGAATACTTTCCGAAGGCACAGTAACACTTGTCGTGAATGTTTAAGTGATTTTAATGGCATGGGAGTTCAATGTCCAGGTCCCAGCATAGTGTTTGTACTGAGATGTGAGGTGCAGTGAGAGTGACTTATTTTCTCCTATCTGCCATTTGAGTCGATAGAACAGGACAAGCTGAAACCTACCTGGTGTCTGTCTACAGTACTAGGTGCAAAACGTACAGCAGTGTAAGCACAGTGTAACAGTGATAGGTACTACAGTAACAGCATTACTTGGTTACAATGGATTGTAACAAGTATTATTTGAACATAATCTGGTTGAAACTACCCGCAGTGGAGAGGGGGGGGGGGGTGCAAAGTGCACCTTAATGAGTTGTGTCTATCCCACAGAAGCACTTCAATGGAAACAAAACATAAAACACACCCATGTTTCTGCCTGCGATCTGACTAAAGAGTAGCAATCATTTACAACTGTGAGGAATCCAGTGATGTCACTTTTTCCCCGAACATCATTAAACAAAGCTAAAGAGATGGCAACGTGTAACCATAACAGGTAAGAAAGAAAGACACCGTATTTTCATTCAATATAAGACAACATGGTACTGTTACATGAAACTGATAGACAGGGTCATAGACAGGGTCATAGACAGGGTGATAGACAGGGTCATAGACAGGGTCATAGACAGGGTCATAGACAGGGTCATAGACAGGGTCATAGACAGGGTCATAGACAGGGTCATAGACAGGGTCATAGACAGGGTCATAGACAGGGTCATAGACAGGGTGATAGACAGGGTCATAGATAGGGTGATAGACAGGGTCATAGACAGGGTGATAGACAGGGTCATAGATAGGGTGAAGAAATGTGACATACTGTATGCAGTAGCCTACACGGTAATGGTTTATGTAATGATTTTGACTGTGGTCAGTTCTGTGTCCAAATAGTTTCTCAGGCCTTGTTGCGAGCCTTTTCACGAGTCTGCTTTTTGAGCTGTTTCTTCAGCGCTAGGAGGTCCATGTAGAGAATACGGTCCAGAACTGTCGAGGCACACAGGATTCCTCCGTGCAGAGCACCGGCCATCCCGTTACAGAACACGTCCTGGCCTGGGGTTCAGAACAAACAAACAAAGGGTTTGCTGATATGAAAACTACTGACAGTAGGTTTGAACAATGTGTAGAACCATCTAGAATAGATCAGAAACAGTATTATCTATGGTAGCACCTTAAAATGACTTTCAGTTCTTGCATGTTACGCTGCTGAGTAACTCATAGAACTGCCACAGTCAAGCATCACCTTGTGCCTTTGTGACCAATGTACTCAAAAACAACTCAAATACTACCACAGTGACCCATTTCTTTCTCACCGGTGAGGTAGAGTCCCTTGACGGGGGTGGGGGGCCGGGTTCTGGCCACCGTCTCCGGGCTGAAGCGGTCCAGGTTGTGTTCAGCCCCATACATCTCCCCACGCGGGGCGCCCAAGTAGTGCATGTTGGTCAGGGGAGTGGAAGCCTCCATATACACCACCTATAGCGAGACACAAGGTACCCAGTGAGCAAACTCGGTTGAAAGACGGTTTTTCAACATCTTTCAACCAAAAATACGTATTTTCAACATCTTGTGCTGGTAGGTACAGAGACAGCCAGCAGGTATGAGACATTACAATTGGATGACATTATTGCCTCAAAGAAGACTTGATTCCAAGCACAATGGGTGTGATAACGAATTATAATGCCTCTTTGGAATGTCAAAGAAACTCTACTGTATACATCAGTAAATTGAATATGACCGTCTATTTTGCTCAAATTACGCGATATTTTCAAAGTACCTTATCCCTGAGCTGAGGGAAGACAACCAGTGCCCAGTCTAGGAGCTCCTTGGCCATGCTCATCTTCAGGTCTTCGTAATCGGGCCCTCTCTTGTTTATCTTGGTATCTTTCCAGTCCTCAAACCACTCAAACTTGGCCATGGTCAACAGTGTCATACAGGACTTCCCTGTTGGGAGGTGGAGAGAGAGTCTTAGAACACAATCATTTGAGCTATAAAAACTCATAATTAATACGACCTTCAGCAGCATTGAAGTACCGATCATCACTGCTCATCTCAAATGTTTTATTCGATATATTACACTTTACTCTGTCTTTTCGGTGTTTCTGTTGGTGTGACGGGTGCTCTATGAATTTCAAATACGGCGTTATATTCTATATAGGAAGGGTTTCACTGTTGGTCTACAGCTGTTGTTTTTACGAAGCATGTGACAAATCAAATTGGATTGATTTATCATTGGTGCGGGTGTGTGTTGTTGAGGCAGCTACCTGGACGGCGGGTACCGGAGGTGGGGTCTTTGGCAGAGGGGGAATGAATGAACATCATGGGGATGTTCCCCACCACCTCCTCTCGGCTCAGAGAGCTGTAGCGCTCCATCCTACAATCAAAACACGACACGTACGCTGAAATAAGTCTACATGTGATTTAAGGTGAAAGGTGAAGGTGAAAAAAGTGAAGGCATGTAATACTGTGGTTAGGCCCTCAAAGTGCAAGGGATTTCACAAAGTGCAGTTCATTTCATTTTCTCTGCACATACAGGAGTAAGTAATTAAGGCCTAGTGCACTCATTTGGCGTAGAAACATTTTGATTTCATTTATCTGTATATTATATGATTTAATCCTGATTTGTCAGGGGATGCTGCAGCACCCTCAGCATCCCTACTTCCCACAGCTACGGGTGTCACACCTTTCCCCCATCCCTAGCAAACACAGCTCATGAAACGAGTTGCATTCTACACTGAAGATCGTGATTAGCTGATTACTGGAGTCAGGCGTTTTAGCTGGGGCTGGCTGGGGCAAAAGTGTGACACCAATCAGGCCCCCCAATGACTGGAGTTGCCCATCCCTGAATTAAATAGAACACAATAGAACACAAATGTCGTACTATATTTTGCTACAGAACGAACAAAGACCAAATGAACGAGCGAGTGACAGAATCAAAGAGAATACAATTCAAGAGACCCGCTACTGTACTAACAGTGTGTCCAGGTCATTTTCTTTGTACATCCAGTAGTTCATAGAGGTGATGCCCAGCTCCTCCTTCGTGCCGTCCAGACCCACAAACACCAGGAAGTTGCCCATTCCATGCTGCATCCTCCCCAGCAGGGCCTGGATGTCTGGGAACATAGAACACATCTGATTAGTCCAAATCTCCTCATGTTTCAACCTGTTTCAGTTTCAAGTTCAGCATGGCTAGAGTTCAGTACAATTCATGACCGCCCCCACTCACCCGGCTTGGCCTGTATCTCTGGGGGCAGGAACTTCTCAAAAGTGTTGAAGATGCCAGCGTTGGAGATGACCACTGGAGCCAACACCTCCACATCCTCCTGACCTTTCCTCACCGTCACACCTGACAACCAGGGGTCAACCAGAGGTCAGTGGACATAGACCAACAACTCACTTTGCAACGAGTCTAATGTAACGCCAAAGATTCCCATGGAAGACGGTCAACAGTAAGCATATCTAATAGTACAATGAGTCATTGATTTAGTGCTTTCCCCCCGGAACTAGATACTGACCATACGCTGAGCCCTCCTCATTCAGAAGGACCGTCTGTACAGGGGCTCTGACCAGCACAGCGCCACCTGCCTTCCGGATGACTGGGATGATGTGGAAGGCGATCTCACTGGCCCCTCCAATGGGGTAGTAGGCTCCCCTCTTATAGTGCTGCAGCAGTAGAGTATTCATTAGGAAACTGGATTCCTTAGGGGGAACACCTACCCGCAGGGGAAACAGTTACATTTCACATTAGAGCAGAGGTTGCCAAACTTTTTCCCCCAGGGACCTCCACCCCCCCAAACCACTACATTACAGAACATGCAGAGAGAGAGAGAAATGTAACCACATGCTCTACATCCAAGAAGGACAGAAGAGCACTCAATTGTGTGTTCTAGGACTATGTTGTAAACTAGCAAGAGTGTGTCAGTTCAGTTCGGAAAATAGTTGTCCAATGAAAAAGTATTGGAATTCACCCTGGGAGTGGATGTGTATAGGGACTGACCATAGAAGAGGTATGCGGAGAGGGCGTGCAGGTCTTTGTTCTTGGTCAGAGTGGCCATCTTCTCTGTGTGTTTGGTGACGGCCATGCGGAACACTGAGGAGATGCGCTCTAATAGGCCGGTCCGAGCCAGGAAGTCTACCAGCCACATGGGCATCATCTTGAGGCCGGCCAGGAGATTGATACGACGAGCTGCCTTCTGCAGCATGGGTGTGACATGAGAGGGGTTATGATCACACACACGCAAACACAAACACATGCATGCACACGCACGCACACATGCAAGCACACACACGCAAGCACGCACACACACACACACACACACACACACACACACACACACACACACACACACACACACACACACACACACACACACACACACACACACACACACACACACACACACACACACAGTACCTTCATATACTTGAAATATTCATTCAAGGCCTCCACATCATCAGGAAACTGCCTCTTCAGGCTCTCAGCCATCTCCGTCTTCCCAGAGAGGATGTGGTAGTCCCTGCGGTCTTCACCCTGACCTAGGATCAGTGTGTCAAAGTGCTGCTCCAACCTGTTGAACTGGATCTGGCCCTCACTGATCTGGTCCAGGGCCACACGAAACATGCTGTTCTCATGGAGCTGGCCCAGGTAGTGGATCCCTGACAGAGGGAGGGGGTAGAGTAGAGGTGGTGAGAGAATATTTGCTGGATCATTTGTGCATGTATTAGAAGCTTATCCTGCCCAATGATCCTCCCTCATGACTGTGCCGAGATTGAGTTCATCAAACACCACTCGCCATTTAATTTTGCTTAATCTCTGCAGCCCTGAACCAACTCTTGCGTGGAGCACTGGCCTCTGGCCGTCTGTCACCACCCACCAGAGACTAGTTTTCGCTTTGTAAATTCTCAATGAAACAAGTTCTGCTTTTTCCCCCGAGATTAACAAACACGAATAACCTTACTAGCCCGAACAACTTGAGTTATATGCACTTTAAGGCCTCATTGAGTGTGGTCCATGGGCGGTTCTGTCACAGTGGCTCTTACCTACGTCAAACTCAAAGCCCTGGTTCTCAAAGGTGTGAGTGCACCCTCCAGCCTGGTCATGCTGCTCTAGAACCACAACCCTCTTCCCTGCTTTGGCTAGAACCGCTGCTGCTGTCAGCCCCCCGATACCGCTGCCAATCACTATAGCGTCAAGGTTCTCCGGGACACGGTCCACTCTGAAACCTGGAAATGTTGATAGGGGGGGAGGGGTTAATATCAACATAGATATAGGCAGAAAAGAGGATATCCTATTCGTAAAAGTGAAGTGTGTTTGTGTGTACTTTCTGCTCGGTTCATTTTCACATGTTGGCGTTGAAGTCGATTCTAAAAAAACAATCACTCAGAATAACATCAATGTGATTTAGACAGACAATCACCGGGGAGTCGACCATCTAATTGGGAAGACTGGCGGATGCGTCAGGCAACGTGGATGCACTTTTTCCTTTTTCGTCATCCACTCACACAAAAAAAAGTTTTTTAATGAATGGTGAACTCAAATGTAATATTTCCAAGAGCTGCTACATTTCTCACACCATGCACATGCCTCACACCCGTTGTTTTAATATTTCATTCAAATGCTTAGGTCATATTTGTAACCCTTGTCAAGTTAGGGTATTGCTGTCAAATAACCATTAATTGTTTAAGCACATAATGTTGAAGCCTACATTATATTAGATATGGCCTTGTCAGACATCAACACAACAGTAACAGATCAACATTTGACGTTATATGTAATACAGTAACCCAATCCAGAGATGGATATATTCCTGTCTCTTCTATTCATAGCACGGTGTCATTTTCAACAGCAGTTCATTGAATGAATTCCCCCATCTTACTTAGTCAAAATGTCAGCAAACCTAGCATCATCAACAACATTGAGTCCTGTACCATTGACAACTCACCTTTCTTCAGCACCTCATCTCTCCGCTTCTTGTCGGTCACCAATGGCCCAGGTGGTCGCAGGCACTCCTGGGAAAAGACCCTCTTTCTCTTGGAATAATTTAGAATGTAGACGGTCACCCAGGCCACCGCCAAAGCAGTGAACACACCAAACAGCACTGGCCACATCCTGGACAGTTCGGCAGGAGGTTAGAGGCACAGGGAGCACGGTTATCTGTCACGTCCTGAAGGAAACACTTACGCTTGCTGGAACTGTTTTTAGTATTGTGCTTGTTGGTTGGTAGATGGCTGAATGTCCTGAGCTGGAAAATAAAGACTAAAGACACCTGGCCACCTTTGACCTACAAAGGCAAAGAGATTCCCTGTCTGTTGCAGAAGAGACTGAAGGTTGAAGCAGTGGGGGAACTGAGGGATGGAAAGAAAGAAGAGAATGATATATATAACACAGATGATTAAATCATCTAAATCACCCACCATTTGTGCTTTGGCCTTTGGGGATGAGGAGTGACAATGGGCAGGGCTCTTAGAAACACAGGGGAACTGTTTCTATCAATATTATCTGATGATGCATTGATAATCTAATATTTGATGCTAGTTTCATTGAATATCAGTTGGAACAATCCATTCTTTTTAGTGCCAGTGGAAAATTGAGTCAGATGAGGTCGTTATGGCATGGAATGCATATCCTCCTGATAGGCCTACCAATAGTACGTTATCATGTGCTTGGGCTACCACATGTGTTCTTAGCACTGGAAAACCCTTGCACGTGGGCCTAAAAAGTGGGAGAGTTTCTGCTGTTTCTTAAACCCCCGAATAAATGTAGCTTTAATGGGATGCTATGGGGTGGCAGGTAGTCTAGTGGTTAGAACGTTGGGCCAGTAACCGAAAGGTTGCTAGATGGAATCCCCCGAGGTGACAAGGTTAAAACAAACATCTGTTGTTCTGCCCCTGAACAAGGCGGTTCTGTTCCTAGACCGTCATTGTAAATAAGAATTTGATATTAACTGACGTGCCTAGTTAAATAATGGTTCAATAAAAAATGGATCCTTCCACAGAATCAGACGCCAATTTGGTCTCATTGATTTTAAGCATTTAATTTGTGCGCATCATCAAATGCATAGTTCATTTTCCTTTAAACAATACACTGTTACTGTAGTTAGCGTTTGCCTCTAGTCTATTGTTTATCTACATTCACAGTCTGTCATTTACAGTACATCTAGAAACTGTGACTGATACACAGTCAAATACAGAGGCATCTTGAAATTGTTCAATCATGAATTCATCTAATTGAAATCTCCAAACTCATATTCTTGGTGTTTGAAAATGCCATGGATACATGTGAGCATCATGGAATGTAGAAACCATACTAAAATTAAGAGCCTATGACCTTACACTCATCGGGAGCACACAAACTTGTCATTGTTGTGTGTCGTGTGTCATTCCTCTGGAGTTTCCAGGGTCATATTTATTAGGGCACATTATAGCTAAATGTTTCGCAACAGAAAACAAAAACAAGCGTATCCTATTGGAGAAGAAGTACATCCTCAGTCTGTTTTCTTCTGTTTTGTGTCTAGAGTGCCTTTAGCTTTCTCTTTCCCAAACGAATTATCACCAAATTTCCCAAAGCCTGGGGTGCATCAATTTCAACCGACCCAATAGACCACGCATCCTGTACTACTGCATCACAAGGTCCTCTATTGCAAAAGTGTAATAAAGAGGTCTGCCCAGTTGAACAAGTAAAATGGCTCCAGAGTTTTACTTGATGGGTTCCTTGCTGTTGGTTACCCAGAAGGCCTGATGAATGGCTCCAGAAGGCCTTCTTTGTAACCAACATCAAGCAAATCTGGAGACGTATATTTGTCAAATTGGTGTGTACTGTACTGTACAGCAGACCTGGGTGGAAATAGTATTTTATTTTTTTATAAAATAGAAAGAAGGCTTTCGACACATCAAAAACACATATAAAAAGTGGCCGTGTGGTCACATAAATAAAGGTTTGTATTGTGTATTACAGTCTATCTGTCATACACATCTCTCTGTGTATCTACATGCTATCTTCAAATTATTTGAATGTTTTATGTTCACACCTCAGCGTCTTGCGTTTTTGAAATGATAGAAAAAAGAAATACTCAACAGTAGGTGTCAAAAAGGGTTTCAACTTGAACTCCCCGTACAAAAAATAGAATTTGGTGATAAAAATAGAATTCGGGGAATAAGACAGCTGGCTCCCTTTGAGTGTGTGTGTGTGTGTGTGTGTGTGTGTGTGTGTGTGTGTGTGTGTGTGTGTGTGTGTGTGTGTGTGTGTGTGTGTGTGTGTGTGTGTGTGTGTGTGTGTGTGTGTGTGTGTGTGTGTGTGTGTGTGTGTGTGTGTGTGTGTGGGTGTGTGTGTGTGTATTCTGAATGTCCATTTAATGATTCATGTAAACATAGACAAACTACTGCTGACCTAAAGAATCAATGTAGCGAACATGATTATGGTTAAGACACTCTGCAACCACACAAATGCATGCACGCACACACAGACACACACACATGCACACACACACACCAGAATCACATAATGTCCAAACAAGAAAATCCTTGACGTTTTGTCGACAAATTTCCAAAAGCAATATGTACACAGCAAAAAGAATGCTGTCAGTTCAGTCTTATGTATGGGGTCCAAAGGTCAGAGGTCCAGAGGTCACTGTGATGATGAGCCAGGCAGTATCATCGGATGTCTTGTGTTGACCAATGAGAGAACAAGTGTTCAACACCAGCCTCTTGTCCTTCTGTCTCTCACTAGAAGACCCAGGTGACTGGGACCCACTGCTGGGTAGCAGAGACCTTCTCCAGAGCTGCCTTCAGGTTCCTGTAGCTCTCGATGGTGAGGTCAAAGTAGTGTCCGTAGGCCGTCTGAATGCGGGGGCTCTCGTCCACTGTTCTCTTTAGCTCTGAGTCCTACAAAGAACAAAGACAGAGGTTGATAGAACTTAGAGTAACAGGAAGGGAAGAGGCCCCGCACAAGCTAATTAGTTATGTTTATGAGGCGCCAATAGACATGTAGACATGTAGCTATTGAGCAACGTTTGGGCGTTTCAGCTTTACAGCAAGTTGTGACCTTGGGTCTATAACGTTCTATCGGTGCAAAGCATAGTTCTACCTGAACTAGTCATGTTCACTGTTGCTATTTGAATATATAAATGATAGAATAACACTATTGTACCCAGATAAAGTCAGAATACATCCTCAAGTACATCAAGAAATGTATTATGATCATCAGACGAATGACTGTCGTCACTGAACAACGATGTGACATCGTTTACTTCTGACATTTCTGACAGTGTTGTCGGCAAAGACACGTCCTGATTCGTCCGTCTGCATTTGTTCAGGCTTGTGATTGGATAGCTCCAAGTTCAAATGGGTTCATGCAGTTCGAACTTTCTAGTTTTGACTTTTTTTTCCACTTGTACTTTTTCAAAAATCTAACTTCACAGATGTACAGTATAAAGAACCATCTGAAGATCTATTAAATGTGGCTCACTCATTTTTGACAAAAAAAAAATCAGTTGTGTGAATTTGGATGGATGTCCTTTAGGTGGTGGGCCATTCTTGATACACACGGGAGACAGCGTGAAAAATCCAGCAGCATTGCAGTTCTTGACACAAACCAATGTGCCTGGCACCTACTACCATACTCCGTTTAAAGGCACTTCAATGTTTTTTCTTTCACGATCACCCTCTGAATTGCACACATACACAATCTATGTCTCAATTATTCCAAGGCTTAAAAATCCTTCTTTAACTGTGTCTCCGCCCCTTCATCTACACTGATTGATGTGGATTTAACAGGTGACGTCAACAAGGGATCATAGCTTTCACCTGGTCAGACTATGTCATGGAAAGAGCAGGTGGAGGCTGCATTCATTGTAGCTGGGGATTTTAACAAGGCTAATCTGAAAACAAGACTCCCTAAATTTTATCAGCATATCGATTGCGCAACCAGGGGTGGAAAGACCCTGGATCATTGTTACTCTAACTTCCGCGACGCATATAAGGCCCTGCCCCGCCCCCCTTTCAGAAAAGCTGACCACGACTCCATTTTGTTGATCCCTGCCTACAGACAGAAACTAAAACAAGAGGCTCCCACGCTGAGGTCTGTCCAACGCTGGTCCGACCAAGCTGACTCCACACTCCAAGACTGCTTCCATCACGTGGACTGGGAGATGTTTCGTATTGCGTCAGATAACAACATTGACGAACACGCTGATTCGGTGTGCGAGTTCATTAGAATGTGCGTTGAAGATGTCGTTCCCATAGCAACGATTAAAACATTCCCTAACCAGAAACCGTGGATTGATGGCAGCATTCGTGTAAAACTGAAAGCGCGAACCACTGCTTTTAATCAGGGCAAGGTGTCTGGTAACATGACTGAATACAAACAGTGCAGCTATTCCCTCTGCAAGGCTATTAAACAAGCTAAGCGTCAGTACAGAGACAAAGTAGAATCTCAATTCAACGGCTCAGACACAAGAGGCATGTGGCAGGGTCTACAGTCAATCACGGACTACAGGAAGAAATCCAGCCCAGTCACGGACCAGGATGTCTTGCTCCCAGGCAGACTAAATAACTTTTTTGCCCGCTTTGAGGACAATACAGTGCCACTGACACGGCCTGCAATGAAAACATGCGGTCTCTCCTTCACTGCAGCCGAGGTGAGTAAGACATTTAAACGTGTTAACCCTCGCAAGGCTGCAGGCCCAGACGGCATCCCCAGCCGCGCCCTCAGAGCATGCGCAGACCAGCTGGCCGGTGTGTTTACGGACATATTCAATCAATCCCTATACCAGTCTGCTGTTCCCACATGCTTCAAGAGGGCCACCATTGTTCCTGTTCCCAAGAAAGCTAAGGTAACTGAGCTAAACGACTACCGCCCCGTAGCACTCACATCCGTCATCATGAAGTGCTATGAGAGACTAGTCAAGGACCATATCACCTCCACCCTACCTGACACCCTAGACCCACTCCAATTTGCTTACCGCCCAAATAGGTCCACAGACGATGCAATCTCAACCACACTGCACACTGCCCTAACCCATCTGGACAAGAGGAATACCTATGTGAGAATGCTGTTCATCGACTACAGCTCGGCATTCAACACCATAGTACCCTCCAAGCTCGTCATCAAGCTCGAGACCCTGGGTCTCGACCCCGGCCTGTGCAACTGGGTACTGGACTTCCTGACGGGCCGCCCCCAGGTGGTGAGGGTAGGCAACAACATCTCCTCCCCGCTGATCCTCAACACTGGGGCCCAACAAGGGTGCGTTCTGAGCCCTCTCCTGTACTCCCTGTTCACCCACGACTGCGTGGCCACGCACGCCTCCAACTCAATCATCAAGTTTGCGGACGACACAACAGTGGTAGGCTTGATTACCAACAAAGACGAGACGGCCTACAGGGAGGAGGTGAGGGCCCTCGGAGTGTGGTGTCATGAAAATAACCTCACACTCAACGTCAACAAAACTAAGGAGATGATTGTGGACTTCAGGAAACAGCAGAGGGAACACCCCCCTATCCACATCGATGGAACAGTAGTGGAGAGGGTCGCAAGTTTTAAGTTCCTCGGCATACACATCACAGACAAACTGAATTGGTCCACTCACACAGACAGCATCGTGAAGAAGGCGCAGCAGCGCCTCTTCAACCTCAGGAGGCTGAAGAAATTCGGCTTGTCACAGCATCCTGGCGGGCTGTATCACCGCCTGGTATGGCAACTGCTCCGCCCTCAACCGTAAGGCTCTCCAGAGGGTAGTGAGGTCTGCACAACGCATCACCGGGGGCAAACTACCTGCCCTCCAGGACACCTACACCACCCGATGTTACAGGAAGGCCATAAAGATCATCAAGGACATCAACCACCCGAGCCACTGCCTGTTCACCCCGCTATCATCCAGAAGGCGAGGTCAGTACAGGTGCATCAAAGCTGGGACCGAGAGACTGAAAAACAGCTTATATCTCAAGGCCATCAGACTGTTAAACAGCCACCACTAACATTGAGTGGCTGCTGCCAACACACTGACACTGACACTGACTCAACTCCAGCCACTTTAATAATGGGAATTGATGGGAAATGATGTAAATATATCACTAGCCACTTTAAACAATGCTACATTATATAATGTTTACATACCCTACATTATTCATCTCATATGCATACGTATATACTGTACTCTATATCATCGACTGCATCCTTATGTAATACATGTATCACTAGCCACTTTAACTATGCCACTTGGTTTACATACTCATCTCATATGTATATACTGTACTCGATATCAGCTACTGTATCTTGCCTATGCTGCTCTGTACCATCACTCATTCATATATCCTTATGTACATATTCTTTATCCCCTTACACTGTGTATAAGACAGTAGTTTTGGAATTGTTAGTTAGATTACTTGTTGGTTATTACTGCATTGTCGGAACTAGAAGCACAAGCATTTCGCTACACTCGCATTAACATCTGCTAACCATGTGTATGTGACAAATAAAATTTGATTTGATTTGATTTGATTTGTTTTGTATACTCAGGGTATAATGGCTAAACAAAGTGAGGCATGTTGGTCTTCCTGAATGAAAGACATAGTCAGTAGCGGTCTTTCATTATCCATTCAGTCATTATCCTCTGTTTGGCTTCACCCTAGTGCTTTACCGTCAGCTGCTTGGTGACGACTCCAGTCTCGATGGCCGACTGGTTCATGGCCTTGAGGACCTCAAAATCAGGGGCCTCGATGAACACCACGTAAGGCAGGAACTCAGACGTCCACAGTACCTTCAAGGCCTGGAAGTAGTGCAAGGAAAACAATGTCTGTAAGAGGTACCAATGTCTGTAACTGTTAAAACCCTGAATTCACCCATATAGGGCTCCAGATTGTGGTGTGTGAGGTCATAATGTGGCCAATCGCTCCTACCTGAGGATTGGCGTCCAGTACACAGATTCGACCGGCCTCCACCACCTCATGGATGGAGTCCATCTTGGTGCCGTAGAGATTGCCGTCGTACTCGCCATGCTCCAGGTAGCGACCGTTCTTGATGTCTGCCTCCATCTTGCTCCGCGAGGTGAAGGCATACATCTGGCCATCCCGCTCCCCTAACTTTGGCTTTCTGGAGGTGTCTGGAGGAGGCAAGAATATCATCTACATTTGAGTTATTTAGCAGACAATCTTATCCGGAGCGACTTGCTGGAAACTATTTCAACAATCACTCGTTACTGTATGAAGGTGTCCTAACACAATGGATTCAAGAACATTCTTGGATTGTCAGAACTCTACATCAACGGCTAGCTTTAGCATGTTAGCATTTTTGTTGTTGTTGTTAATTAGTTGGAAAGTTAGCGTTAGCAACACTCACGGGGGATGGTGGTGCCGTAGTGCTGTGGGTCAGACAGCAGCAGTTTGTTCTTCAGGCTGCGTCGGCCCACTCCCAAAGCACCAATCAGAACCAACGTCTTCCTGCGGAACGGAGGCACCTTGGCAACATCCTCATAGATCAGTAACTCATGCCTGTCAAAGTCTAAGAGATAGAGAAATAGAGAGAGAGAGAGAGAGAGAGGCAGAGACAGAAACAAAGACAGAGACAGAGAGAGAGAGAGAGACAGAGAGAGAGAGAGGGGGGGGGTGAATAAAAACAATGACAGATAAAGACAGAGAAATACAGTGACAAATTGATAGCTTTATTTATGTGTCAACCTTTCAATGTAACCTACAGAAAATTCTCAGTATTCATAGAATTCCCACCTGCATTCTTAGTGGTTAGATACATCATCTTTTTCTTCTTGTTCTTTCCCGCCAATCCAGTACAAAGGTTTCCTGTAACAATAACACACATGTAATCAACGATGATCCCATACAAACATCATCCCACACAAACATGATCCCATACAAACTCCATCTATCCACATGTATCCACAGGTATTCACATGGTTTTCTTATTGATCATTCATTTGATTTTTACACTAGGGGGCAGTATATAACAATGACAAGTAGAGATCATGGGTACAAAAAGATGGAAACATTCCGAAATGGACCTGGGGCTTTCCCACCCGGACCCAATATGCATAAATATTTGTTTTAAATAAAGAGACCAGTTCTGAACGGACCCGAGGACAACTAGACCCATTCAGTATAGACCTGGATGCTGACTCGATCCGAGTAAAGTTTTGAATCTACTTTATTAACCCGGAGCTGATCACGCAAAGAGGGAGAGGAGGGAGAGGTGTCGCTCTAGCAGGTGTGGGAGGGAGTGTGTTAATGTGAGCGAGTGACACAGGGTGGAGGGAGAGACGAGAGACATCAACCAACAAAGCCGACTTGTGCTATAGTAAACTAATAGCTGCCATAGCTAGGTTATATGTCATCCAATTGCTCTAACAACTAGGCTACCTGCCTCCCCAATACATAGCTTTCTGCATATTTTGCATGGCAGAAAACAAATGAAAGAAAGCTGATTTAAGATGTCTGCTATACTGTTACATATGCATAGGGTCCTACCTGGGGGGGGCTAGCTCCATGTCTCTCTTGACAAAGGCTTTTCTCTTCTCCTCCAGCAGCTGACTGGGGATCAGCCCAGCACTGCCTCCCTCCACACAACGACGAGCCTGACAGACCCACAGGATGAACCTCTCATCAATACTTAGACCCCCCAGCACGCACACCGTTTACCGATAGGAACGAGTAGCCAAATATAGAGGTGATAGTATTGACAGCAGAAGCAATACACAAAACAATGTGTGTTACATACAGTACATGGCAAAATAATCCCTATGGACCCACCTGCCACCAGTTGAGGTCACCCTGATTGACGATCTGCAGGATGTCACCGGTGTAGAACTTAAGCCCCGCCTCTTTACACGGGATCAGGTTGTCAGTGGCCGGGTCATAGTCATAGTGACACTTCACAAACACCTGTGGGGAACAGGAAGTCGATACATCCAGATGGTTACGAGTCTGTTACGGTTGGATGGTGTTGAACATTTCGTGCCAAATTCAAAAGGAGGAGCTTGAGTCGTGCACATTTCCAACTTGCAAAGTCTACATTTAAACTTAAATACATCTGCACATCTATCACTCCAGTGTTTAATTGCTATGTTGTAATTATTTCGCCACTATGACCTATGCATTGCCTTACCTCCGTTATCCTACCTCATTTGCACACACTGTATAGCCCTTTCCTATTGTGTTATTGACTGTATGTCTGTTTCATCCATGTGTAACTCTGTGTTGTTGTCTGTGTCGCACTGCTTTGCTTTTATCTTGGCCAGGTCGCAGTTATAAATTAGAACTTGAACTAGCCTACCCCGAGTTAAATAATGGTGAAATAAATCAAATGTTTATCGAAGTGTCATTTTTGCTCTAGAGCCCTCCGTATGTGCATTCAGAGTATAAAGCCGTATACAGTATTCCAGCTGATCACAGCAGGCCATTATCCACAAGAATGCATGAAAACAAAGCACTTTCTACAATCCTCCCATGAACTACATTAGGTCTAGTGCAAACATTAACTCTTCCTCAGCAGCCATAACACCCTTCTGCTGATGACTTTCAGACTAACTTTCCACCCCCCCCCACAGCCCACCAGCCACAGAACCAGAGAAGATAAAAGGGAAGAAATCCCCCAAAATGACATAAAGGGATTACTCAGCCCCCTCTGCCTGGTGGTATCCATGACAACCAGAGGGGGTGAACACTAGCAGACAATGTGACACTGTCATAATCCACCCCTCAAAGTATATATTCTTAGAGCCAGTAAAAGATGTGCAAACTGTGTAGTAGATTGAAGTTCATTGGCAGGGGCAGATTAGTGCATTTAACTACCGCAGGGCACTAGATGAGTATTTGGGTACAATAGTGGGGACCTGTCTGTGGGGCTTATGGCTCGTCTGTCTGGAGGCATGGGGCTCTTGTTAAACCTGTCTGTTGGGCTGGTAGCATGCTGTTACAGTAAGTGTTGTGTATGTTAACCCTTACCTGTCCACTAGCAGTTTGTTATGTCACACTTCATTTTGACAGTCTGGATTGTCCATCTGTAGATTCTCTACAATCAAAAAACGATCTGTTGATAAGCAACTCCTTGCTAAGGTTATGGTTAGGGTTAGGTTTAGAATAAGGGTTAGGGTAAGGCTTAAGGTTAGGGTAAGGCTTAAGGTTAAGGTAAGGGTTAAGTTAGGGTTAGTAGATAGTTAGTTGAAATGTTACTAATTGTCTGTTGAGCATCTACAGATGGGACTATCCCCCCCCCCCCCAAAATGTGTTATCGTTTGTTATTAACTCGTTCTTTCTCTGGGGCCTTGGTACTTTATTGCTCGTACCTGTCCTGGCGCGTGGCCCTCCTGATAGCTGGGGAGGATCTTGAGCACCACGCTGCTGCTGGCATCCTGCAGCATCTCCTGCAGCACCCTCGGGTCCTCACCCACCTCCTTCCCGTTCACCTCCTTGATGACGTCACCCGTGTGGAGGAGACCCTGCTGGTCGATCATCCCTCCGTGGAGGATCCTGGCAATCACCAGCTCCCCTGCCACCACACGGAAAGTCACGCCCCGAACAGGTTCAAAACATATAAACCAATGGGGATGTGTGGAGTGGGATGTTGCTACCTTGGCACAAACTCTGTCCTCTCATCATTGTCCTTCTACAATGTCCAATATGTTCAATAAAATATCTAAAAATGACAAAATAATGGGAATTTCCTCTCCTGAAAAAAGGACATGAATGAGAATACACCACAATTTTACACAATGGTTAAAACCACTAGCCTGTTTGGGATTCAGCCAAAGGAGTAAGAGTTGACTAAAACACCTCAACTCTGGGTGCCATGCTATCTATAACAGATAGGTGATAGGCAAAGAGCAAGGTGGTTCTAACCAGGTGTTCACCAGCTACTTTGCGGATGCCCACCATCCGGACGGTATCTGAGGGCACGGGCTGGTTGCTGACGGGGGGCTCCATGTAGGCACAGGGGCTGGGTGGAGGGGTGTCACACACCTGGGACGCCACCGAGTCATGGGTCTCCAGCAGAGACTGGGAACCAGTCGGCAGAGAAAGAACATTAGATTGACAGCAGACCGAGGCAATACTTCCTTAAGACTAAATAGTGTATTATGTCATGAAGGATGTGTCTACTCTGCACGTCCATGTAGGTGTACAGTGGGGCAAAAAAGTATTGAGTCAGCAACCAATTGTGCAAGTTCTCCCACTTAAAAAGATGAGAGAGGCCTGTAATTGTCATCATAGGTACACTTCAACTATGACAGACGAAATGAGAAAAAAAATCCAGAAAATCACATTGTAAGATTTTTAATGAATTTATTTGCAAATTATGGTGGAAAATAAGTATTTGGTCACCTACAAACAAGCAAGATTTCTGGCTCTCACAGACCTGTAACTCCTTCTTTAAGAGGCTCCTCTGTCCTCCACTCGTTACCTGTATTAATGGCACCTGTTTGAACTTGTTATCAGTATAAAAGACACCTGTCCACAACCTCAAACTCCACTATGGCCAGGATCAAAGAGCTGTCAAAGGACACCAGAAACAAAATTGTAGACCTGCACCAGGCTGGGAAGACTGAATCTGCAATAGGTAAGCAGCTTGGTTTAAAGAAATCAACTGTGGGAGCAATTATTAGGAAATGGAAGACATACAAGACCACTGATAATCTCCCTTGATCTGGGGCTCCACGCAAGATCTCACCCCGTGGGGTCAAAATGATCACAATAACGGTGAGCATAAATCCCGGAACCACACGTGAAGACCTAGTGAATGACCTGCAGAGAGCTGGGACCAAAGTAACAAAGCCTACCATCAGTAACACACTACGCCGCCAGGGACTCAAATACTGCAGTGCCAGACGTGTCCCCCTGCTTAAGCCAGTACATGTCCAGGCCCGTCTGAAGTTTGCTAGAGAGCATTTGGATGATCCAGAAGAAGATTGGGAGAATGTCATATGGTCATTTTGGTAAAAACTCAACTCGTTGTGTTTGGAGGACAAAGAATGCTGAGTTGCATCCAAAGAACACCATACCTACTGTGAAGCATGGGGGTGGAAACATCATGCTTTGGGGGTGTTTTTCTGCAAAGGGACCAGGACGACTGATCCGTGTAAAGGAAAGAATGGGGCCATGTATCGTGAGATTTTGAGTGAAAACCTCCTTCCATCAGCAAGGGCATTGAAGATGAAACGTGGCTGGGTCTTTCAGCATGACAATGATCCCAAACACACCGACTGGGCAACGAAGCATTTCAAGGTCCTGGAGCGGCCTAGCCAGTCTCCAGATCTCAACCCCATAGAAAATCTTTGGAGGGAGTTGAAAGTCCGTGTTGCCCAACAACAGCCCCAAAACATCACTGCTCTAGAGGAGATCTGCATGGAGGAATGGGCCAAAATACCAGCAACAGTATGTGAAAACCTTGTGAAGACTTACAGAAAACGTTTGACCTCTGTCATTGCCAACAAAGGGTATTTAACAAAGTATTGAGACAAACTTTTGTTATTGACCAAATACTTATTTTCCACCATAATTTGCTAATTAATTAATTAAAAATCCTACAATGTGATTTTCTGGATTTTTTTTCTAATTTTGTCTGTCACAGTTGAAGTGTCCCTATGATGAAAATTACAGGCCTCTCTCATCTTTTTAAATGGGAGAACTTGCACAATTGGTGGCTGACTAAATACTTTCTTGCCCCACTGTATGTGTGCATTGATGTCCACATGAGTGTGTGGCTTAATGGGTATGCGTGTGCACACTTGTGTGCGTCTGTGTGTGTACCTGAAAGTGGGGGTCGATGAGGATGCGCGTGAGCTCTTTTGCAGTGTTGCTTTGATGTGTGAAGGGACTCAGCTCTCTGAGGATCTCCTCGACCAGCTCTACGTTGTTGTCCCTCACCGCCTCCAATCTGGTCTCCTCCAGACTCTCTGGCTCCTATGGGACATAAAGAAAACACACATACACACGTATTATTTTATTTGAATACATATTTGAAATACAAATGTATACATTTTCAAGACAAACCTCCCGCTTTGGCCTGGGTGTGTCAATGTGTAGCTCATACATGCATAATCTATGAGCAGAATTACTGTTTTACTGTATTACTGTTTTTCTCTGTAAGCTGTGCTGCGGCATTTTCCCTACATTTCCCCCACGTGAGTCAGCCCCTTGCCATTTGAGTGACAGATAACAAAATGCACAAACTTTTCGGGACCACTTTCACTGGAGAATCTCTTCTTGTGGCTTGAATCCCGCTAACGGGATCGATATGACAACAGTCAGTGAAAGTGCAGGGCGCCAAATTCAAAACAATAGAAATCTCATAATTAAAATTCCTCAAACATAGAAGTATTTTACACAATTTTAAATATAAACTTGTTGTTAATCCCACCACAATGTCCGATTTCAAAAAGGCTTTACGACGAAAGCACACCAAACGATTATATTAGGTCTGCACCTAGTCACAGAAAAACACAGCCATTTTTACAGCCAAAGAGAGGAGTCACAAAAAGCAGAAATAAAGATAAAATTAATCACTAGCCTTTGATGATCTTCGTCAGATGACACTCATAGGACTTCATGTTACACAATACATGTATGTTTTGTTCGATAAAGTTCATATTTACATACAAAAATCTGAGTTTACATTGACGCGTTATGTTTAGTAGTTCCAAAACATCCGGTGATTTTGCAGAGAGCCACATCAATTTACAGAAACACTCATAATAAACATTGATAAAAGATACAACTATTATGCATGGAATTATAGATAAACTTCTCCTTAATGCATCCGCTGTGTCAGATTTCAAAAGACCTTTCCCGAAAAAGCACACCATGCAATAATCTGAGTACAGCGCTCAGACAACAAATCAAGCCATAAAGATATCCGCCATGTTGTGGAGTCAACAGAAGTCAGAAATAACATTATAAATATTCACTTACCTTTGATGATCTTCATCAGAATGCACTCCCAGGAATCCCAGTTCCACAATAAATGTTTGATTTGTTCGATAAAGTCCATAATTTATGTCCAAATACCTCCTTTTTGTTCACGCGTTTAGTCCAGTAATCCAAATTTATGACGCGCGAGCGTTACAGTCTGTAGAAGCATGTCAAATGAAGTATAGAATCAATCTTTAGAATGTTTTTATCATAAATCTTCAATAATGTTCCAACGTGAGAATTCCTTTGTCCTCAGAAATTAAATGGCACTCAAGCTAACTTTCACGTGAACGCGCGTGACCAGCTCATGCCACTCTGCCAGACCACTGACTCATTCAGCTCCCATTCCCCCCTCCTTCACAGTAGAAGCATCAAACAACGTTCTAAAGACTGTTGACATCTAGTGGAAGCCTTAGTAAGTGCAATTTGACCCCATAGACACTGTGTATTCGATAGGCAAAGAGTTGAAAAACTACAAACCTCAGATTTCCCACTTCCTATTTGATTTTTTTTCTCAGGTTTTTGCCTGCCATATGAGTTCTGTTATACTCACAGACATCATTCAAACAGTTTTAGAAACGTCAGACTGTTTTCTATCCAAATCTACTCATGATAAGCATATATTGGGCCTGAGTAGCAGGTAGTTTACTTTGGGCACCTTATTCATCCAAGCTACTCAATACTGCCCCCTGCCATAAGAAGTTATTAAGATGGAAATAAATATGTTTCAGAATGGTTTGGGGTTCTTTAAAAATAGTAAGTACACATACTTTGCACCTTAAAATATATATAAAAATCTTTCAAAATCATTGAAACTTTTTTGTTGTTGCTCTCTTTGACTTTAATATGATTAATTAAGTATTTTTCATCAACGTAGAGTGGAAGCCATTAACACTTCACAGAGTCTTCAAGATCCGCCCAGAATGTCCTTACTGCCTGGCTGACTTTCCCTTTGAAGTTCATTCACAGAGGGAAATGAGTTCAATGTCAGCTGATCATGTCTTTAATGTAAAAGCAGATGCTTGAAAGTAATTATTGAGAGAATTAGTGGACATGAACAACTGAAGGGACGGTCCAGACACGACCATGGGTTCTGGGACTGAGTGGCATCTGGCACGAGCCTGGAATTTAGGCTTCCAGCCCAGTGGTTGTCTTAAGAGCAGATTTAGGATCCATCTATCCTTCTTTAACGTAAACTTACCATGAAGAGGGATTTAGCAAATCTGTACTGGGATCGACACTTAAAGGCAAAGTGACCCACCTACACAGAGTATATGGGCCTCACTGCCAGACCAATTTAATTTGAACTTTTTTGGAATCATGCCACATGGTAGACAAGTAGTGCACCTACACCTTAAATCTGATTCATTGACAAACTGTGGTTCAAGGCAAATCAATATGTCAGGCCTCCCTTAGAAGTGCTAATTTTAGTCTGGGCTGTCACTTCTTATTTCCCCTGTAGGGGAGAGCCAGCGAGTGTGTGTGTGTGTGTGTGTGTGTGTGTGTGTGTGTGTGTGTGTGTGTGAGAGAGAGAGAGAGAGAGAGAGAGAGAGAGAGAGAGAGTAACTCCTCTCATCATCTGACATCAAAGCGGTCCAGCAGCAGTCATTAGTGCTGGGGCATGACAGTTCCACATCCTCAGATGTCGACATAGTTTGAGATTATATCACCCTCTTCAAGAGATGGCCTAATTTAAATCATTTAATTTACTTGCCCCAACTAATCATGAATAAATGAATAACAAAATGATAAAGACCTGTTGTGCTTTTAAAAAAAGATATGTGTCTTAGTAGCCTTTGTTCCAAACCAACCCCTGCATTTCCAGCAACAGTACCCAGATACTTCCCCTTTAATCACTGAGCAAGACTTAGTAGCCTTTGTTCCAAACCAACCCCCTGCATTTCCAGCAACAGTACCCAGACACGTCCCCTTTAATCACTGAGCAAGACTTAGTAGCCTTTGTTCCAAACCAACCCCCTGCATTTCCAGCAACAGTACCCAGACACGTCCCCTTTAATCACTGAGCAAGACTTAGTAGCCTTTGTTCCAAACCAACCCCCTGCATTTCCAGCAACAGTAGCCAGACACGTCCCCTTTAATCACTGAGCAAGACTTAGTAGCCTTTGTTCCAAACCAACCCACTGCATTTCCAGCAACAGTACCCAGACACGTCCCCTTTAATCACTGAGCAAGACTTAGTAGCCTTTGTTCCAAACCAACCCCCTGCATTTCCAGCAACAGTAGCCAGACACGTCCCCTTTAATCACTGAGCAAGACTTAGTAGCCTTTGTTCCAAACCAACCCCCTGCATTTCCAGCAACAGTACACAGACACTTCCCCTTTAATCACTGAGCAAGACTTAGTAGCCTTTGTTCCAAACCAACCCCCTGCATTTCCAGCAACAGTACCCAGACACGTCCCCTTTAATCACTGAGCAAGACTTAGTAGCCTTTGTTCCAAACCAACCCCCTGCATTTCCAGCAACAGTACACAGACACTTCCCCTTTAATCACTGAGCAAGACTTAGTAGCCTTTGTTCCAAACCAACCCCCTGCATTTCCAGCAACAGTACCCAGACACGTCCCCTTTAATCACTGAGCAAGACTTCAATGAAGTGTTCAAAACCCTTCTCCTTGGGTACCATTAATTGAACAAAAGGCTAAACACCCTATTTATTTCCTAAGCAATTGAATGATTCCTCTTTCTGTCTCCTTTGTTTACAGCTGTGGTTTCCTTTTCCCCTCAGACATGGAGAGAGTTGTAATGACTTACAGCTCTCCCTGCTATTTTCATTTGGTAGTAAATCATTTAACGGATTTGCAAAGGTTGATGCGTCCCACCTTTTCTAAAATGCATGTCAGCAGAAGGGGGATATCAGTTGCAATTACATGCTGTAATGCCTCTCACCTTTTATAGAATGCATGTTCAGAGGGAGGGTGTCAGTTTACATGGCATTGTCTCTGTTGCCATACAGGGTTGTGAGTTCGTAAAGGCTTGAATGAGTGATAGCTTCTGGGAACGTGCAATGTAATTTTGGCACTGGAAATTCTTGGTTTTAGGACTGTGGGCCTTATTCAATCACTCTCTCTGGTTCGTGTGCGTGTGCATGTGCGTGTGTGTGTGTGTACGTGTGTGTGTGTTTGTGTTTGTGTGTGTGTATATGTGTGCGTGTGTGTGTGTGTGTGTGTGTGTGAGTGTGTATGTGTGTGTGTGACGCTACATAGTAGGCCTACATATTTCACCTTGCTCTGACTCACTACAAGGCTCTGTGTAGGCCTGTCTGTGAATACATCCTGCCATGTTTGACTGTATGTATACTAGGTCTCTCTCTCTCTGACTTACCACGGGGCTGTCTATGATGCCCTTGAGGAAGATGAGGTCCAGGTCATTGGCGGTGGTGGAGCTGTTGCTGTCACTCAGGGTATCCAGGACCTGGGGGGGTACCACTATAAACAGAGACACAGAGACACAGATACAGATTCAGAGGAATGAGTCACACCCAGCTTCACACAGAGACACAGAAACACAGATACAGATTCAGAGGAATGAGTTACACCGAGCTTCACACAGAGACACAGAAACACAGATACAGATTCAGAGGAATGAGTTACACCCAGCTTCACACAGAGACAGGAAACATAGATACAGATTCAGAGGAATGAGTTACTACACCCAGCTTCACAAAGAAACACAGAAACACAGATACAGATTCAGAGGAATGAGTTACACCAAGATTCATACAGAGACACAGAAACACAGACACAAATTCAAAGGAATGAGTTATACCCAGCTTCACAATGAGACACAGAAACACAGATACAGATTCAGAGGAATGAGTTACACCCAGCTTCACACAGAGACAGAGAAACACAGATACAGGTTCAAAGGAACGAGTTACACCAAGATACATACAGAGACACAGAAACACAGACACAAATTCAAAGGAATGAGTTACACCAAGATTCATACAGAGACACAGAAACACAGACACAAATTCAAAGGAATGAGTTATACCCAGCTTCACAATGAGACACAGAAACACAGATACAGATTCAGAGGAATGAGTTACACCCAGCTTCACACAGAGACAGAGAAACACAGATACAAATTCAAAGGAATGAGTTATACCCAGCTTCACAATGAGACACAGAAACACAGATACAGATTCAGAGGAATGAGTTACACCCAGCTTCACACAGAGACAGAGAAACACAGATACAGATTCAGAGGAATGAGTTACACCCAGCTTCACAATGAGACACAGAAACACAGACACAAATTCAAAGGAATGAGTTATACCCAGCTTCACAATGAGACACAGAAACACAGACACAAATTCAAAGGAATGAGTTATACCCAGCTTCACAATGAGACACAGAAACACAGATACAGATTCAGAGGAATGAGTTACACCCAGCTTCACACAGAGACAGAGAAACACAGATACAGGTTCAAAGGAACGAGTTACACCAAGATACATACAGAGACACAGAAACACAGACACATATTCAAAGGAATGAGTTACACCCAGCTTCACACAGAGACACAGAAACAAAGATACAGATTCAGAGGAAGGAGTTACACCAAGATTCATACAGAGACACAGAAACACAGATACAGATTCAGAGGAATGAGTTATACCCAGCTTCACACAGAGACACAGAAACACAGATACAGATTCAGAGGAATGAGTTACCCCAAGATTCACACAGAGACACAGAAACACAGATACAGATACAGAGAAATTAGTTTACCCCAAGATTCATACAGAGAAACGGAGACACAGATTCAAAGGAATGAGTTACACCCAGCTTCACAATGAGACACAGAAACACAGATACAGATTCAGAGGAACGAGTCACACCCAGCTTCACACAGAGACACAGAAACACAGATACAGATTCAGAGGAATGAGTTACCCCCAGATTCATACAGAGACACAGAAACACAGAAACAGATTCAGAGGAATGAGTTTACACCCAGCTTCACAATGAGACACAAAAACACAGATACAGATTCAAACAAATTAGTTACACCCAGCTTCACAAAGAGACACGGAAACACAGATACAGATTCAGAGGAAGGAGTTACACCAAGATTCAGACAGAGACACAGAAACACAGATACAGATTCAAACAAATTAGTTACACCCAGCTTCACAAAGAGACACGGAAACACAGATACAGATTCAGAGGAAGGAGTTACACCAAGATTCAGACAGAGACACAGAAACACAGATACAGATTGAGAGGAATGAGTTATACCCAGCTTCACACAGAGACACAGAAACACAGATACAGATTCAGAGGAATGAGTTTACACCAAGATTCATACAGAGACACTGAAACACAGACAGAGATTCAGAGGAACAAGTTACACCCAGCTTCACACAGAGACACAGATACAGATTCAGAGAAATGAGATACACCCAGCTTCAAACATAAACACAGAAACACAGATACAGATTCAGAGGAATGAGTTTACACCAAGATTCATACAGAGACACAGAAACACAGACAGAGATTCAGAGGAACAAGTTACACCCAGCTTCACACAGAGACACAGATACAGATTCAGAGAAATGAGATACACCCAGCTTCACACAGAGACACAGAAACACAGATACAGATTCAAAGGAACGAGTTACACCCAGCTTCACACATAAACACATAAACACAGATACAGATTCAGAGGAATGAGTTACACCAAGATTCACACAGAGACACTGAAACACAGACAGAGATTGAGAGGAACAAGTTACACCCAGCTTCACACAGAGACACAGATACAGATTCAGAGAAATGAGATACACCCAGCTTCACAAAGAGACACAGAGACACAGATACAGATTCAGAGGAATGAGTTAGACCCAACTTCACAAAGAGACAGAGAAACACAGATACAGGTTCAAAGGAACGAGTTACACCAAGATACATACAGAGACACAGAAACACAGACACAGATTCAAAGGAAGGAGTTACACCCAGCTTCACACAGAGACACAAAAACACAGACACATATTCAAAGGAATGAGTTACACCCAGTTCACAATGAGTCACAGAAACACAGATACAGATTCAAAGGAACGAGTTACACCCAGCTTCACACAGAGACACAGATACACAGATATAGATTCAGAGAAATTAGTTACACCCAGCTTCACACAGAAACACAGAAACACAGATACAGATTCAGAGGAATGAGTTACACCAAGATTCATACAGAGACACAGAAACACAGACACAAATTCAAAGGAATGAGTTACACCCAGCTTCACAATGAGACACAGAAACACAGATACAGATTCAAACAAATTAGTTACACCCAGCTTCACAAAGAGACACAGAAACACAGATACAGTTAGAGGAATGAGTTACACCCAGCTTCATACAGCAACACAAAAACACAGATACAGATTCAGAGGAATGAGTTACACCCAGCTTCACACAGAGACACAGGAACACAGATACAGATTCAGAGAAATTAGTTACACCCAGCTTCACACAGAGACACAGAAACACAGATACAGATTCAGAGGAATGAGTTACACCCAGCTTCATACAGAGACACAGAAACACAGATACAGATTCAGAGGAATGAGTTACACCCAGCTTCACAGTGAGACACAGAAACACAGATACAGGTTCAGAGGAATGAGTTACTCCCAGCTTCACACAGAGACACAGAAACACAGATACAGATTCAGAGGAATGAGTTACACCCAGCTTCATACAGAGACACAGAAACACAGACACAAATAAAAAAGGAATGAATTACACCCAGCTTCACAATGAGACACAGAAACACAGATACAGATTCAAACAAATTAGTTACACCCAGCTTCACAAAGAGACACAGAAACACAGATACAGGTTCAGAGGAATGAATTACACCCAGCTTCATACAGAGACACAGAAACACAGATACAGATTCAGAGGAATGAGTTACACTCAGCTTCACAAAGAGACACAGAAACACAGATACAGATTCAGAGGAATGAGTTACACCCAGCTTCACACAGAGAGACAGAAACACAGATACAGTTAGAGGAATGAGTTACACCAAGATTCATACAGAGACACAGAAACACAGACACAAATTCAAAGGAATGAGTTACACCCAGCTTCACAATGAGACACAGAAACACAGATACAGATTCAAACAAATTAGTTACACCCAGCTTCACAAAGAGACACAGAAACACAGATACAGTTAGAGGAATGAGTTACACCCAGCTTCATACAGCAACACAAAAACACAGATACAGATTCAGAGGAATGAGTTACACCCAGCTTCACACAGAGACACAGAAACACAGATACAGATTCAGAGGAATGAGTTACACCCAGCTTCACACAGAGACACAGAAACACAGATACAGATTCAGAGGAATGAGTTACTCCCAGCTTCACAGTGAGACACAGAAACACAGATACAGGTTCAGAGGAATGAGTTACACCCAGCTTCACAAAGAGACACAGAAACACAGATACAGATTCAGAGGAATGAGTTACACCCAGCTTCACAAAGTGACACAGAAACACAGATACAGGTTCAGAGGAATGAGTTACACCCAGCTTCATACAGAGACACAGAAACACAGATACAGATTCAGAGGAATGAGTTACACCCAGCTTCACAAAGAGACACAGAAACACAGATACAGATTCAGAGGAATGAGTTACACCCAGCTTCACACAGAGACACAGAAACACAGATACAGATTCAGAGGAATGAGTTACACCCAGCTTCATACAGAGACACAGAAACACAGATACAGATTCAGAGGAATGAGTTACACCCAGCTTCACAGTGAGACACAGAAACACAGATACAGATTCAGAGGAATGAGTTACACCCAGCTTCACAAAGAGACACAGAAACACAGATACAGATTCAGAGGAATGAGTTACACCCAGCTTCACAAAGAGACACAGATACACAGATACAGATTCAGAGGAATGAGTTACTCCCAGCTTCACACAGAGACACAGAAACACAGATACAGATTCAGAGGAATGAGTTACACCCAGCTTCACACAGAGAGACAGAAACACAGATACAGTTAGAGGAATGAGTTACACCAAGATTCATACAGAGACACAGAAACACAGATACAGATTCAGAGGAATGAGTTACACCCAGCTTCACACAGAGACACAGAAACACAGATACAGATTCAGAGGAATGAGTTACACCCAGCTTCACACAGAGACACAGAAACACAGACACAAATAAAAAAGGAATGAATTACACCCAGCTTGAGACACAGAAACACAGATACAGATTCAAACAAATTAGTTACACCCAGCTTCACAAAGAAAAACACAGATACAGGTTCAGAGGAATGAATTACACCCAGCTTCATACAGAGACACAGAAACACTGATACAGATTCAGAGGAATGAGTTACACTCAGCTTCACAAAGAGACACAGAAACACAGATACAGATTCAGAGGAATGAGTTACACCCAGCTTCACACAGAGAGACAGAAACACAGATACAGTTAGAGGAATGAGTTACACCAAGATTCATACAGAGACACAGAAACACAGACACAAATTCAAAGGAATGAGTTACACCCAGCTTCACAATGAGACACAGAAACACAGATACAGATTCAAACAAATGAGTTACACCCAGCTTCACAAAGAGACACAGAAACACAGATACAGTTAGAGGAATGAGTTACACCCAGCTTCATACAGCAACACAAAAACACAGATACAGATTCAGAGGAATGAGTTACACCCAGCTTCACAGTGAGACACAGAAACACAGATACAGGTTCAGAGGAATGAGTTACACCCAGCTTCATACAGAGACACAGAAACACAGATACAGATTCAGAGGAATGAGTTACACCCAGCTTCACAGTGAGACACAGAAACACAGATACAGGTTCAGAGGAATGAGTTACACCCAGCTTCACAAAGAGACACAGAAACACAGATACAGATTCAGAGGAATGAGTTACACCCAGCTTCACAGTGAGACACAGAAACACAGATACAGGTTCAGAGGAATGAGTTACACCCAGCTTCATACAGAGACACAGAAACACAGATACAGATTCAGAGGAATGAGTTACACCCAGCTTCACACAGAGACACAGAAACACAGATACAGATTCAGAGGAATGAGTTACACCCAGCTTCACACAGAGAGACAGAAACACAGATACAGTTAGAGGAATGTGTTACACCAAGATTCATACAGAGACACAGAAACACAGACACAAATTCAAAGGAATGAGTTACACCCAGCTTCATACAGAGACACAGAAACACAGATACAGATTCAGAGGAATGAGTTACACCCAGCTTCACAAAGAGACACAGAAACACAGATACAGATTCAGAGGAATGAGTTACACCCAGCTTCATACAGAGACACAGAAACACAGATACAGATTCAGAGGAATGAGTTACACCCAGCTTCATACAGAGACACAGAAACACAGATACAGATTCAGAGGAATGAGTTACACCCAGCTTCACAGTGAGACACAGAAACACAGATACAGGTTCAGAGGAATGAGTTACACCCAGCTTCACAAAGAGACACAGAAACACAGATACAGATTCAGAGGAATGAGTTACACCCAGCTTCACACAGAGAGACAGAAACACAGATACAGTTAGAGGAACGAGTTACACCCAGCTTCACACAGAGACACAGAAACACAGATACAGTTAGAGGAAACAGCAGAGGGAACACCCCCCTATCCACATCGATGGAACAGTAGTGGAGAGGGTAGCAAGTTTTAAGTTCCTCGGCATACACATCACAGACAAACTGAATTGGTCCACTCACACAGACAGCATCGTGAAGAAGGCGCAGCAGCGCCTCTTCAACCTCAGGAGGCTGAAGAAATTCGGCTTGTCACCAAAAGCACTCACAAACTTCTACAGATGCACATTCGAGAGCATCCTGGCTGGCTGTATCACCGCCTGGTACGGCAACTGCTCCGCCCACAACCGTAAGGCTCTCCAGAGGGTAGTGAGGTCTGCACAACGCATCACCGGGGGCAAACTACCTGCCCTCCAGGACACCTACACCACCCGATGTTACAGGAAGGCCATAAAGATCATCAAGGACATCAACCACCCGAGCCACTGCCTGTTCACCCCGCTATCATCCAGAAGGCGAGGTCAGTACAGGTGCATCAAAGCTGGGACCGAGAGACTGAAAAACAGCTTATATCTCAAGACCATCAGACTGTTAAACAGCCACCACTAACATTGAGTGGCTGCTGCCAACACACTGATACTGACACTGACTCAACTCCAGCCACTTTAATAATGGGAATTGATGGGAAATGATGTAAATATATCACTAGCCACTTTAAACAATGCTACCTTATATAATGTTACTTACCCTACATTATTCATCTCATATGCATACGTATATACTGTACTCTATATCATCGACTGCATCCTTATGTAATACATGTATCACTAGCCACTTTAACTATGCCACTTTGTTTACATACTCATCTCATATGTATATACTGTACTCGATACCATCTACTGTATCTTGCCTATGCTGCTCTGTACCATCACTCATTCATATATCCTTATGTACATATTCTTTATCCCCTTACACTGTGTATAAGACAGTAGTTTTGGAATTGTTAGTTAGATTACTTGTTGGTTATTACTGCATTGTCGGAACTAGAAGCACAAGCATTTCGCTACACTCGCATTAACATCTGCTAACCATGTGTATGTGACAAATAAAAATTGATTTGATTTGATTTGAGGAATGAGTTACACCCAGCTTCACACAGAGACACAGAAACACAGATACAGTTAGAGGAATGAGTTACACCCAGCTTCACACAGAGACACAGAAACACAGACACAGTTAGAGGAACGAGTTACACCCAGCTTCACACAGAGACACAGAAACACAGATACAGTTAGAGGAACGAGTTACACCCAGCTTCACACAGAGACACAGAAACACAGATACAGTTAGAGGAACGAGTTACACCCAGCTTCACACAGAGACACAGAAACACAGATACAGTTAGAGGAACGAGTTACACCCAGCTTCACACAGAGACACAGAAACACAGATACAGTTAGAGGAACGAGTTACACAGCTTCACACAGAGACACAGAAACACAGATACAGTTAGAGGAACGAGTTACACCCAGCTTCACACAGAGACACAGAAACACAGATACAGTTAGAGGAACGAATTACACCCAGCTTCACACAGAGACACAGAAACACAGATACAGTTAGAGGAACGAATTACACCCAGCTTCACACAGAGACACAGAAACACAGATACAGTTAGAGGAACACACAGCTTCACACAGAGACACAGAAACACAGATACAGTTAGAGGAACGAGTTACACCCAGCTTCACACAGAGACACAGAAACACAGATACAGTTAGAGGAACGAGTTACACCCAGCTTCACACAGAGACACAGAAACACAGATACAGTTAGAGGAACGAGTTACACCCAGCTTCACACAGAGAAATAGGACTAATTCAGGACTGACCCTTGGAAAGAGGAAAGACTCGCCCTTTTGCGAAGGCAAGTTAAACTTGAAGTGAAAGTTTTAGAGGAGTTATCACATTTCTACTGCCAAGGTTCAGGAGGTTTTCCGGACCACCTTGAATGGATCATCAGTTTTAGCTCCATCTCATAAAACCTTCAGCAGGCAGCTAAATGTATAAAGCAAGCGGTTGTTTTACAGCCTTCCAACTCAATTTATGAAGCTCCCCCCGTTATTAAACAAGATTTGTAGCTGTATGCTGTCTCTGCATTTCTGCACCCAACTATGAGTGACTAAGCTATGAGTGACTAAGCTATGAGTGACTAAGCTATGAGTGACTAAGCTATGAGTGACTAACAATGACATCAACATGTCGTTAGCATGTCACTCTCCAGGACAGGATATAAGGACTTTAAAAATAGATATACACATCGTTAGTCACAATCAATGGCCGCATCCTATACTGTCATAGTATCTCATACGTGGTTTGCCCAAGGTCTCAGTTGACCATCTGCTATTGATTAAAAACAGTCCATTTTGAGGTAGCTATGTCCCAGAGAAAATAATAAGTGCTCATACAGTATCTTCTCTCTATATCACTGCTGGGTAACATTTGTGTATCTTTAAGGGGCAATCAACAGTAAAAAAAATAATAATAATGTTTTACCAACCACTGTTTCAGTAAAAAGCTGAGGGATGAGGCTGGAGAAATATTACCCCTCTCAAGTCCATAGAAAGAGCTATGGATGCAAGGACTGACCAGCCATGATGTCACAAATAGAGTTTTAACCATGTTTTGAGGTTATACAGTGTTTGTGTACATTTATTTTTGTTTAAAAACATTGGAGTAAAACAAGCTTATTTTGGGTTGTGATGGGGCACGGCAGTTGAACTAAGCTCATGAGGCATTTATAATTTACATTCTTCAAGAATCAATGGGTACATATAATTGATTTATAAGTCAACAAATGGATGTAGCAACTGCAGATTGCCCTTTAATGTCAAGTGTGACCCAAGACTCCCTCCACCAAATCCCAAAACTTATGCAGGAAAAGATGGCGGCAGTTGTCTGGACAAGCAGTGAAAAATGGGTCTACTTCCAGGAAGTAACAGTGTCAGTTCAATCTCCATTTAGGGGACACGTTATACGACTTCATTATAGTAGCCCTTTTCTGGCTGCGGCATTGAGAAACTGTGGGTCTTAATGGCTGTGTGGTGTGTTTATGGATGTGGGTGTCATTTAGAACATGGGGAGGCCCCATTTTTCAGAGCTACAGAGAGGAGATGAGCTAGGTAAGGGAGGAGGAGGTAGAGGGGCTGGAGGAAGGAAAGGAGGGGTGGAGGGAGGAAAGGAAGGGAGAGGAAAAAACAAAACTCACCACGCTTGGTGCCAGTCAACGCCACAGGCATGTCGAGGCTTTAGTCAAACTGTGTCTGCTGCCGGCAGAGAGGAGAAGAAGAGAGAGAGAGAGAGAGAGAGAGAGAGAGAGAGAGAGAGAGAGAGAGAGAGAGAGAGAGAGAGAGAGAGAAAAAGATAGAGGGGGACATTAATAAACATTTAGTTTAATAAAATATTCATTTGTATTGAGAGTGTTCCCTCGTGTGCATGCATGTGAGCCAGAACAGACATCCATTTTGAATGCGGTCATCAGAGCTAAAATGGATGGTAAGAGGCCTTCACGGCCCAAAAAATTGGACACGTTCCAAAATGGACCTATGGTTTTCCCATCCGGACCCGATGCATAAATTAATTTAAAAAATATAAAACCCATTCCGAACGGACCCGATGACAACTAGACCCTTTTTGTATAGACCTGGTCGCTTCCAGACTTGGTCTGAATCAGGGAAGCGCATAAAAATCCATTTTTAAGTTACTTAACCGGAGCTGATAAAACATGAGGGAGAGAAGGAAGAGAGAGGACCAGGTGTTGTGCTGTGTGTGAAGTTTACTGTGAGTATGAGCGAGTGACACATTGAACAGGGAGGAGCGGGGAGACGAGAGACAGCAACCAACCAAGCCGACTCGTGCTATAGTAGACTAATAGCTGCCATAGCTAGGTTATTTATCATTTAACAAGATTATTTAGTACCGGTTTTGGCTGCATCTAACCGGGAGAAGCTAGTTTAACCCTCTGTTTCCCCCCCCCAGTTAACTAGCTAGGGTAATTGAGGTGGCTGTATGCCCTTTCTCGTCCTACACAATTACAAACAACAAGAGGTCCATTCAGAATATACAGTGCCTTGCAAAAGTATTCAGCCCCCTTGGCGTTTTTCCTGTTTTGTTGCATTACAACCTGTAATTTAAATATATTTTTATTTAGATTTCATGTAATGGACATACACAAAAAAGTCCTAATTGGTGAAGTAAAACAAAAAAAATAACTTGTTTCACAAAATTGTAAAAAATTACAAATGGAAAAGTGGTGCGTGGTTATGTATATTATTCACCCCCTTTGCTATGAAGCCCCTAAATAAGATCTGGTATAACCTTCAGAAGTCACATCATTTGTTAAAGAAAGTCCACCTGTGTGCAATCTAAGTGTCACATGATCTGTCACACGATCTCAGTATATATACACCTGTTCTAAAAGGCCCCAGAGTCTGCAACACAACTAAGCAAGGGGCACCACCAAGCAAGCGGCACCATGAAGACCAAGGAGCTCTCCAAACAAGTCAGGGTCAGAGTTGTGGAGAAGTACAGATCATATCCATCCTGCCCTGCCTTTCTAAAGTCTTTGATAGCCAAGTTAACAAACAGATCACTGACCATTTCGAATCCCACCGTACCTTCTCCACTTTGCAATTCGGTTTCCGAGCTGGTCACGGGTGCATCTCAGCCACGCTCAAGGTACTAAACGATATCATAACCGCCATTGATAAAAGACAGTACTATGCAGCCGCCGTCATCGACCTGGCCAAGGCTTTCGACTCTGTCAATCACTGTATTCTTATTTATTTTGTTATTTTTTTACAATATATTTATTGCCATTTCTTTTTATACAATTTAACAATCAGAAAAATATGACACAGATAATGCCCTTCACTCCTTCCACCTACACAAAACACCATGCTACATGGGGCACATGGTGCAAAACCCTTCCCTCCCCAACACAGGAACACCCCCCTCCCTCCCCTCTACCGGTATTAGCTTCACTCATTAACAACAACAAAAGAAACAGAATGACCTTCACATTCCATGCTAGAAAATAAATGATTCAACACAAAAACAAATAACAATATTATATTAATGAAGAAAGTAGTAATGAGGCAGCTAAGGTGACGACTCTAGCTGTGCATTTATTGTCTGCAATGACTGCCAATGTAATGGATCTGGTTTTGCTACAAATATTAACTGGTAGAACAGAATCATCTCCAAGAAGAATAAGGGAAGGATTTAGTGGTACCGTCATATTAGTGACCTGTGATAAGATCTGAATAATGTCTTTCCAATAATTGCATAGTTCAGGGCAGGACAAAAACATATGCATAAGTGTGCCCACTCCCGTTTTACACCTTGGGCAAAATGTTGAATATTTAGAATTGATCTTCTACAGTCTCTCTGGTGCCTTGTGTTAAATGAAAGACCCTGAGCATCTAAAAAGAGCTTTCCCGATTTCTCATCCTCAACGAGACATCATGCCATGTCATGCAAAGGTCATCATGCCACTTCATGCAAGCTTTCAGAGGATCATCGTTCCCCAACAGAGCTTGAAGCCGAGGGTACATGTAAGAAATGACACCTTTTACCCATTTCCTTTCCAGCCACAGTTAATCAGTTATAGGTTTACTCATGGGCTGAATCCTACCTCCCTGATGTGTGGCAATATAATGCCTAACCAGGCGGTATTTAATTTAAAGAAATGAGTTGAGGTAACTGAAAATGAGATGCCAGTTGTGGAAAGGATAGTAGTTCCTTTGTTGAACCAAGAAAATAATACCATCTCTCAGGGAAAGATAGGGTTATTATAGAAAGGTGTTTGTTCATATATAGATCTAAGCCCTTCTGTTTGTTTACAGACTTCAATCCATGTATTTAAAGTGTTTTTAATGAAAGGGTTGTTTATGAGACAGATTTTGTTCCTCATCAGCTCAGGGACTTGAACTTGCAACCTTTTAGTTACTAGTCCAATGCTCTAACCACTAGGCTACCCTGCCACCCCAATATGGCAGCGGTCAGACACCCCTCTATCTGTCTCCAAGAGGGTGAACTTGGTGTTGTATCTTGTCATACCCACACAGCCTTTAACTGAGATGCCTAGTAAAACAACTGGATGTCAGGTAGAGTTCTGCATAGCTGCCCTGTTAAAAGACATAATTATACTATTCAATAGGTTTATTTTATATCCTGAAAAGGTCCCATATTCTTTCAGGATGTCAACTCATGTTCGGAGTGAAATTTCTGGTTTAGCGAGGTAAAGAAAAATGTCATCGGCATAGAGCGAGACAAGATGTTCACGCCCACCTATACGAACACCATGGATGGATGGATGAGATCTTAAAGCTTCTGCCAGTGGCTCTATAGCCAAAGAAAAAAGGAGCGGACTTGCGGGACAATCCTGTCTTGTGCCACGTGATCGGGAGAACTGTGAGGAAATGTTCCCATTAGTCTACCGGGCATTTGTACAGTAATCAAATCAGACCTACATACTTAGGTCCAATATTCATCATCTGTAAAACTTCAAACAGGTAGTTCCATTATATACGGTCAAAAGCTTTTTCAGCATCTAATGAAGCCGCCACTACAGATTCTTGGTCATAATACATAATATTAAATAATCTTCTGATATTATCAGGAGATGAGCGGTTTCTTACAAAGCCTGTTTAGTCCACATCAACCAAGTCCGGAAGAACCTTATCCAGTCTAAGAGCTTAGAGTTTCGCAAGAATCTTGTATGAAGTGTTCAATGGAGATATTGGTCTATACGACCCACAAAGCAGAGGATCTTTCACAGGTTTGAACAAAACTGTGATCAGTGCCTGTTCAAATGTGTCTGGGAGCTTTTCTGTCTCTATGGCATAATTAAACATACTGCAAAAAGGCTCAATTAGTTTGGGTAAAAAGGATCGATAGAATTCAATAGGGAATCTGTCTAACCCTGGTGATTTTCCCCAAGCAGTGTTGAAAATGGATTCCCTAATTTCCTCTGAGGTAATCTCTTTCTCCAGGTGCTCTCTATCCTCATCACTTAAAGTTTGTAAATTGAGTTTGTTCAAAAACTCATGCATTGTGGCAGGGACATCCCCTTCAGACTTGTACAATGTTTTATAAAACTCCCTGAAGACTAGATTCATTTCCTCAGGACTGTGAACAACTGTGTTATTGGGTAGCTTAATAGAGCTCATAACTCTACTCTAACTCTCTTATCTGACAAGCAAGCAACTTCCTTCCCTGCTTCATCTCCATGTTCGTAGTAGTTTTGTTTTGTTCTCCTAAGAGCATTTTCCACTTTATGGGTCATCAGGGTGTTATATTCCAATCGAGTCTAATTTTTGTAGAGTTGAGTCGTCAAATGTTACACTATGTCCATTTTCCAGATCTCTAATTTCATTTTCCAATTAATCTACTTGAGCCTTATACATCTTACGAGCACCTGAACTAAAGGATATGATTTGCCCCCTCAGATATGCAAGGAGAGCTTCCCATAGAATTAGGGGGGCAGAGTTGTTATCGGTGCTAAAAAATATGTCTATATGAGTGTTCAGAAATGTTACAAATCTGGGATTATTTAGTAAGTATGTGCCAAACCTCCATCTTCTTGAGGGTGGTTGTGTTTTACTGAGTGGTACTGAAGCCAGCAGGGCAGAATGATCTGATATACATCTTGGTAAGTACTTACACCCAGTAGTTAAACTTTCCTTGGCTGCAGGAATAAGAAATACGTAAATTAAAGTAACTGTTATGGACAGGGGAGTAAAATGAGTATTCTTTAACCTTTTGGTTGTGAAATCTCCATAAGTCTACAAGTCCAAAATGTTTCATTTCTGCCTTTAACATTTTAGCTGCCTGTGTGAGGTTGATACTATTGGAGGAATATCTATCACTGGAAGGGTCCAGTACCAAGTTAAAACCCCTGCCATTATGATCTCTGATGATGGGCACATTAACTTCAAAAAGATTTCTTGGTAAAATTTAGGATCATCATGGTTAGGAGCATACACATTCACAATGGTAATGGGCTCAGTGTTAATGAAACCTTGAATGATCAAAAACCTACACCCTTTGTCTTTAACCTGAGATTGTATCTGAAAGGGGCAATGCTTATTCATGAGTATGGCCACCCCTCTTGCCCGAGAGGTGAAAGATGAATAGTACACTTTACCCACCCACTCTATCTTCAGTTTATCATGCTCAGAGTCAGTTAGGTGTGTCTCCTGAAGGAGAACTATATCAACCTTATGCTGCTTTAGATAATTCAGAATGTGTTTGCACTTGACTGGGCATTTAGTACCTTAATGTTAAGTGTCATAAATGTATAGATATTAGGTGCTGACATCTTTAAAGAAAATAAGAAATAGGGAAAAAGAAAGAAACCAAATTGCGTTGAGTTGTACAACTTGTACAAAATGAAATGACGAAAGTATAAGGTAGTAAACATCTTGTGAACTAATACCCTGACCCTACCACAAACCCACCCAACCCCCTTCCCAACTGAGGGAGTTAAAGAACCCATATCCTTAGACGCTAGACTTTAACCTAGATGTACCTGCTATGCATAGCATCGCTCAAATTAGGTTAATTCTAAATGACATGTAGATGGAATTAGAAGTACATTGACTGTTCCTTGTAGCATGAAAATATTGTTCGTCAAGTAACAAAATACAATTTGATTACAACAAATAATGACCAGACTATTTAGCCCCACTTGAGCATGTCTCAACAACAACAACAAAATCCTCGGGGGCTTTCATAGTCACCAACAGAGCCTACCCGCACACCCAAATGTCAACCAATCGGCATTCCCCAATGCGCCCTGAAACCTGTGCTGCGCGGCGACAAAAGCGATGACCACAAAAGCACCCCAGCAGGTCAGGCAAAAAGACATCAAGCTAGGATGTATAAACAAAAACCTTTACCAGACGATAACTATCATCTCTCAAATATAAAATAGGGACAAGTAGTTAAACGATCACATCCTCCTGAGTTCACCCTCCCCCCAAAATATTATACATACACACATGTATGCACATACACAAGTGTAAAGCTATCAGCCAGCTGGCAATTAGGCGGCCAGCCAGTGTGCAGCTTATCCCTGCCTCGGTATCACTAACGCTAGCATACATCTCTAACAATAAACAAGCCAGCCAACGTAATAGTGCTAAAATTCCCTGAAGTAATATAAACAACAGTTAGGCTTGAAACCCAGTCAAAAGCCACATAACTATTTAACCAAACCCGACTCGGCCTCTCTGAGTAAAATAAAAGTATCTAGCAAAAGTGTAACTACCTGGCATAGTGTGGCTGTATAGTAGCTATAGCTACACCCTTGTAAACCTAGTGAGCTGGCTAAATAGCACAGACAACATTAGCTATGATCAAACTTTACCTCGCCAGTCATTATCATGCTAGCCATCTAGCCAGCCAGCCAGTCAGCCAGTCAGCCAGCCAGCCAGTCAGCCAGTCGATCATATGAGTAATTTCGTTGTTTCCTCATGTGCTAACAGTTCACTATCCACTGTATCCAAGTTCAAAAGACAGTTCCTCTAGGTGTAGTAGATGTGAACAAGTCAGGAAGTTCTTTCCTCATGTATGTATAAGCCATCTTCACAGAGTCAAATGTGCACTCACCATTCTTGGATTCGATCCACAAAGTTGCTGGGTAGCGCAGGCCGTATGCCAAGCCAGCCTGACGCAGAAGTCTCTTCAGTGGGGAGAAAGCCATCCTCCTCTTGTGTAGTATGGGAGAAAGATCCGGAAAGATCATGATTCTGGCATCTCCGTACTTGAGCTCTCCCTTTGCTCAGGCAGCAGAGAGGATGCGAACAGTGTCCTGGTACTGTAGAAATGTAATGACAAATGCCCTGGGTGCAACCTGGCCAGGCAGCCACCTCCGTAGGGTGCGATGGGCCCTCTCGATCTCCAGTGGGTGCGTGGGAGGAGGTAGATCCAGAATTTTGGGAATCCATTCCTGTAGATAGGAGATCGCGTCTCTTCCCTCCCCGGCCTCCAGGAAACCTTGAAATCTCAAATTTGAGCGCCTTCGGAAATTTTCGTAAAAATCTAATTTCTCCTCTTCTAACTTTGTCACTCATCCCTTTGTGACTTTCTGGTCTTCGTGGAGTTTATCAACCAGTACATACATTTTTCTGAGGTGTTCAGAAAGTGTCTCTTGGATTTCTGTTATACCCTTGTCCATCTCCATTCTGAACCATGCCGGTGCTTCTTCCGAGCTAGCATCCACCGAGGACGAAGAAGGGCTGTCAGAGAGGGGCATTTTCCATGCCTCGTCTGAGGCTTTGACATATTGGGCATCCTTTACTTTGGCGACACAAAAGATGTTTAAACTTCCAGCTCACTATTAACGAACAGGTAAACCGTGTCAAAATGCCATAATATTGTTTGAGAGTTCGAGGACGCTATGCAGACCCGTCTTGTTAGAGCTTCGCCATTGCCAGAAGTCAATCACCGTATTCTTTTCGGCAAATTCAACAGCCTTTGTTGTTGAGTCTGACTGACTCGCCTGGTTCACCCACTACTTCTCTAATAGAGTTCAGTGTTTCAAATCGGAGGGCCTGTTGTCTGGACCTCTGGCAGTCTCTATGGGGGTACCACAGGGTTCAATTCTCGGGCCGACTCTGTTCTCTGTATATATCAATGATGTCTCTCTTGCTGTGGGTGACTCCCTGATCCACCTCTACGCAGACAACACCATTCTGTATACATCTGGCCCTTCTTTGGACACTGTGTTAACTAACCTCCAGTTGTGGCCTCCAACTCCTCTTAAACACTAGTAAAACTAAATGCATGCTTTTCAACCGATCGCTGCCTGCATCCGCCCGCACGACTAGCATCACTACTCTGTACGGTTCTGATTTAGAATATGTTGACAACTACAAATACCTAGGTGTCTGGCGAGACTGGAAACTCTCCTTCCAGACTCATATTAAACATCTCCAATCCAAAATTAAATCTAGAATCGGCTTCCTATTTCGCAAGAAAGCCTCCTTCACTCGAGCTGTCAAACATACCCTCGTAAAACTGACTATCCTACCGATCCTCGACTTCGGCAATGTCATTTACAAAATAGCCTCCAACACTACTCGGCAAACTGCATGCAGTCTATCACAGTGCCATCCGTTTTGTCAGCAAAGCCCAATATAACACCCACCACTGCGACCTGTATGCTCTCGTCGGCTGGCCCTCGCTACATATTTGTCGCCAGACCCACTGGCTCCAGGTCATCTAAGTCTTTGCTAGGTAAAGCTCCACCTTATCTCAGCTCACTGGTCACCATAACAACACCCACCCGTAGCACGTGCTCCAGCAGGTATATCTCAATGATCATCCCCAATGCCAACACCTCCTTTGGCCGCCTTTCCTTCCAGTTCTCTGCTGCCAATGACTGGTACGAATTGCAAAAATCGCTGAAGTTGGAGACTTATATCTCCCTCACTAACTTTAAGCAATCTGAGCAGCTTACTGGTCGCTGCAGCTGTACACAGCCCATCTGTAAATAGCCCATCCAATCTACCTACCTCATCCCCATATTGTTTTTATTTACTTTTTTGCTCCTTTGCACACCAGTATTTCTACTTACACATCATCATCTTCACATCTATCACTCAAGTGTTAATTAGCTAAATTGTAATTGTTACTTCGCTACTATGGCCTATTTATTGCCTTACCTCCTTACGTCATTTGCACACACTGTATATAGACTTTTTCTATTGTGTTATTGACTGTACGTTTGTTTATTCCATGTGTACCTCTGTGTTGTTGTTTGTGTCGCGCTGCTTTGCTTTATCTTGGCCAGGTCGCAGTTGTAAATGAGAACTTGTTCTTAACTGGCCTACCTGGTTAAATAAATGTTACATTTAAAATATAAACAGGGTTGTGTTTTAAAATAATATCCGAAACTTTGAACACGGAGCACGGAGCACCAGTAAATCCATTATTTAAACATTTAAAGAATATGGCACCACAACAAACCTGCCAAGAGACTCACCAAAACTCACGGACAAGGCAAGGAGGGCATTAATCAGAGAGGCAACAAAGAGTCCAAAGATAACCCTGAAGGGGCTGCAAAGCTCCACAGCGGAGATTGGAGTATCTGTCCATAGTACTACTTTAATACTTACACTCCACAGAGCTGGGCTTTACGGAAGAGTGGCCAGAAAAAATCCATTGCTTAAAGAAATAAATAAGCAAACACGTTTGGTGTTCGCCAAAAGGCATGTGGGAGACTCCCCAAACATATGGAAGAAGGTACTCTGGTCAGATGTGACTAAAATGGAGCTTTTTGGCCATCAAGGAAAACGCTATGTCTGGCACAAACCCAACACCTCTCACCACCCGAGAACACCATCCCCACAGTGAAGCATGGTGGTGGCAGCATCATGCTGTGGGATGTTTTTCATCGGCAGAGACTGGGAAACTGGTCAGAAATGAAGGAATGATGGATGGTGTTAAATGCAGAGAAATTCATGAGGGAAACCTGTTTCAATATTCCAGAGATTTGAGACTAGGACGGAGGTTCACCTTCCAGCAGGACAATGACCCTAAGCATACTGCTAAAGCAACACTTGAGTGGTTTAAGGGTAAACATTTACATGTCTTGGAATGGCCTAGTCAAAGCCCAGACCTTAATCCAATTGAGAATCTGTGGTATGACTTAAAGATTGCTGTACACCAGCAGGAGCCCATCCAACTTGAAGGAGCTGGTGCAGTTTTGCATTGAAGAATGGGCAAACATCCCAGTGGCTAGATGTGCCAAGCTTATAGAGACAGACCCGTGACATTTAAAAAAAAATCTGGATCCGAACTCGCTCGGTCCAGGATCGGGTCTCAGGTATTCGGGTACAGGGGGATCCATGAAGACCTCTAATGTACAGTAACGATACACATTTATACCAGCATAGAATCCAACAGGTGCATTTAGGCATTTTTCTTAGTATAATATTCACTAGCAGAGAGTGCTGTTTTCCCATCAGCAGATTATATTCAAGTTTGAACGATGGACGACCAATAAGCACGGATGTTTTCTTGACTTATATACACTGAGTGTACAAAACATTAGAAACACCTTCCTAACATTGAGTCGCCCCCTGTTTTGCCCTTAGAACAGCATCGATTCGTCGGGCATGGACTCTGCAAGGTGTCGAAAGCGTTCCACAGGGATGCTGGCCGATGCTGACTCCAAACGCTTCCCACGGTTGTGTCAAGTTGTCTGGATGTCCTTTGGGTGGTGGACGATTCTTGATACATACGGTAAACTGTTGAGAGTAAAAAATCCAGCAGTGTTGCAGTTCTGGCACCTACTACCATACCCCGTTCAAAGGCACTTAAATCTAAGTCTTGTCCATATTTTTGCATATTAGCTAGAGGTCTCCATGAATCTACCTGTACCTGAATACCCGAGGCCTGATCCAGGAACCGAGTGGTTAGCTTGTTGTTGTTGTTGGCCAATCATAAGTCATCCAAGCGGCAATAGGCTACAGTCATAGCCTCCATGTGGGGCAAAAGTTAGGAGATAGCTAACGTTAAGCTAGTTATCTTAACTAACTTCTCCCGGTTTGATGCAGTCAAGACAAGTACAACGTAATCATATTTGATGATAAATAACCTAGTCTCCTGTAGCGAGTCGGTTTAGTTGGTTGCTGTCTCTCGTCTCTCCCTCCCTGCTCAGCACCTCTCTCTCCCTCCTCTCCCACGCGCTTTATCAGCTCTGGTTAATTAAGTAGCTTTCCTCGGATCAAATCGGACCGGGTCTGGATCCAACCAGGTCTATATGCGAAATGGGTCTAGTAGTCCTTGGGTCCGTTCAGAATGGATCTCTATATAAACATGTTTTAATTATGCATATCAGGCTCGGTGGGAAAGCCCCAGTTCTATTTTGGAACGTGAAGACCTCTGGATTTCTTATTCGTGGTATCCATGACAACAGGCTCAACGTATGGTAAGAATGGAGAGGTAGGGTCAATAAAGGAGAACAAAAAGAGAGAGCAGCGGCCCCACTTCAGCACCAACCCGCCAAATCACTGTCTGCCCCGCCCCCCCCATGTCAAATTCTGAAAGGAGATGTTTTAAGAGAGAGCATGATATCTATAGGATGAGAAAGGGAGAGAGAGAGAGAGAGAGATACACAGATATACACAGATACACACAGATACACACAGATAGGGAGCGAGAGTAAAATTAAAGGAGCAGAAAATCCTACTTAGGCAAACAATAATAAGAGCCTGAGGCAGCAGACAGACAAATCAGGCAGACAAATGTACTCTACCAACACACTTGCTGTAAGAAGCCATTTTGCTGCTTCAAAGTGTTTTGATAACGTCTGCTAGAAAGATATCGGCCAGATTCCCCTCATTTACAGACTCGTCTTGTCACGTTCTGACCCTAGTTCTGTTATTATATCTTTGTTTAGTATGGTCAGGGCCATACTAAACTATAATTTGGGATTTCGGTGTTCGGCCTAGTATGGTTCTCAATCAGAGACAGCTGTCAATCGTTGTCCCTGATTGAGAATCATACTTAGGTAGCCTGGTTTCACTTTTGAGTTGTGGGTGTTTGTCTTCCGTGTCAGTGTGTGTTACCACACGGGACTGTTTCATTTATTCACGTTTATTGTTTTGTTCCAGTGTTCTGTTGTTGTGTTTGATTAAACATGATGGACACTTACCACGCTGCGCATTGGTCCTCCGATCCTTCTCGCTACTCCTCCTCAGAAGAGGAGGACGAGATCCCGTACACTTCCGAGGCAACAAGACAGGCAGTAAGACACGAGGAGTGACTCTTGAATGACTCACATAGATTACACCTGCTTCTACCATTACCACAGTTATTACACTTCTGTATTAGATATTTATTTGTTTAATCTGTTATACATATACGTTTTCTTTACTATTATAGGTACTGCTCTTATTCTTGTCGCTGTTGTTTTCATAATTGTTATGTGCATCACTTCGCTTTGGCAACATTTACTTTTTCATTCAAGCCACATTGAAACATGCCAAATCAACAGTTTAAAAGATCTGGAACGCACCCCTGTTTGTCTCTCACAATCTCCGACCAGGAAACACGAAGGACCCCTCTACAATTACAGTCAAGGACAAACAAAGTAAGGATTTACATTAGCATAAACATGAACTTTCAAGTGAATCGTGACCAAAATCACTGTAGTTAGGATTCAGGCTACTTTGAACATAATGGAAAGCATAATATGTGTGTAGCCGCAAGCAAAAGATTTAGCAACAAACAAATGAATCGGTATGACGACCACAAACTCTCGTGACCGCAAATGTTTCTTCTCTCGTACTGCTGGTCTAAAGTCAAAATAGAGAACCATTGCTGCTGAAACATTTTTATTTAGTGACCCTTGAACTCAGGTAGCATGTTAACCCCCTCAGTAAGCCTATTAACACATCTTGTCAGAGGGCAGTCATGTGGTCAACAACAACACACTGACCAACAGCAGACCCATTACACAACACCGGTGACGAGTGGCTTTAGGCCTACCTATTACCCCCACAAAACATTGTTGAGGCATATTTTCCCAAAGTAATAGTTGATTTGATTTAAAATAGACAGTGGCACCAATTACATTTGAATAGATGGACTCAACTGATGAATGTGATAAGGAGTGAAAATGTCACTGCTCATCTTCGAATAACATTTCATTTCAGTAGAATTGTATGACTTGTCAAAACAGTCGTAAAAGAAAATATACTTTATCTGTAAAGTGGTAAGAAGACAAATATGTCCTGTATCAGTGAATCCAGTCATACAGTATCTGTCCTGTGAAATATTTCATTAGATTTAATGGCGTTCCAACTTCCATGCGTGCGCTTGGCTGTCGATGGCGATGGCTACCTTACATCCATCCCATAGTAAGCCAGCAGCTCTCCTTTCCTCTCTGTCCGCTGGTCTACTCTAATAAGCTAGGGCTGAAAATAGCCCCTCTGTAGGGAGAGCCACAGCAGGCACACACACACATGCATGCACGTATGTACAGTGTACTTATGCACGCAAGCATACACACACACATGCACACACAGACATACACACAGAGGTCCAGTCCAATAAAACCTACAGTATGCCAGAAACCACAGGTCTCCCATGATGCTATTCTCACGCCAAGGACTGAGTGTGGTCGATCTGGTCGGCTTTATCTGCACACACTCTGACTGATAGACAGAGCTGCTGTATAACACATCTCCTAGGGCTATCGACATATAGATGTGGTCAGACAAGCCTAGCTCCCCCTTGGCATTTTTCCTATTTTGTTGCCTTACAACCTGGAATAAAATAAATACTTTTTTGTGGGTTTGTATCATTTGATGTACACAAAAGCCTACCACTTTGAAGATGCAAAATATTTTATTGTGAAACAAACAAGAAATAAGACAAAAAAATATAAAACTTGAATGTGCATGACTATTCACACCTCAAAGTCAATACTTTGTAGAGCCACCTTTTGCAGCAATTTCAGCTGCAAGTCTCTTGGGATATGTCTCTATAAGATTGGCACATCTAGCCACTGGGATTTTTGCCCATTCTTCAAGGCAAAACTGCACCAGATCCTTCAAGTTGGATGGGTTCCTGCTGGTGTACAGAAATATTTAAATTATATCACAGATTCTCAATTGGATTGAGGTCTGGGCTTTGACTAGGCCATTCCAAGACAATTAAATGTTTCCCCTTAAACACTCGAGTGTTGCTTTAGCAGTATGCTTAGGGTCATTGTCCTGCTGGAAGGTGAACCTCCGTCCCAGTCTCAAATCTCTGGAAGACTGAAACAGGTTTCCCTCAAGAATTTCTCTGTATTAGCTCCATCCATCATTCCTTCAATTCGGACCAGTTTCCCAGTCCCTGCCAATGAAAAACATCCCACAGCATAATGCTGCCACCATCATGCTTCACTGTGGGGCGGGTGTTTTCGGGTGAAGAGAGGTGTTGGGTTTGTGCCAGACATAGTGTTTTTCTTGATGGCCAAAAAGCTCAATTTTAGTAACATCTGACCAGAGTACCTTCTTCCATATGTTTGGGGAGTCTCCTACATGCCTTTTGGCAAACATCAAACGTGTTTGCTCATTTTTTTCTTTGAGCAATGGCTTTTTTTCTGGCCACTCTTCCGTAAAACCCAGCTCTGTGGAGTTTACAGCTTAATGTGGTCCTATGGAAAGATACTCCAATCTCCACTGTGGAGCTTTGCAGCTCCTTCAGGGTTATCTTTGGTCTCTTTGTTGCCTCTCTGATTAATGCCCTCCTTGCCTGGTCTGTGAGTTTTGGTGGGCGGCCCTCTCTTGGCAGGTTTGTTGTGGTCTCATATTCTTTCGATTTTTAAGTAATGGATTTAATGGTGCTCCATGGGAAGTTCAAAGTTTTGGATACTTTTTATTATAACCCAACCCTGATCTGTACTTCTCCAAAACTGTGTCCCTGACCTGTTTGGAGAGCTCCTTGGTCTTCATGTTGCCGCTTGCTTGGTGGTGCTTAGTTGTGTTGCATACTCTGGGGCCTTTCAGAACAGGTGTATATATACTGAGATCATGTGACAGATCATGTGACACTTAAATTGCACACAGGTGGACTTTATTTAACAAATTATGTGACTTCTGAAGGTAATTGGTTGCACCAGATCTTATTTAGGGGCTTCATAGCAAAGGGGGTGAATACATACATACGCACGCACCACTTTTCTGTTTAACATTTTTTAGAATTTTGTGAAACAAGTCATTTTTTTCATTGCACTTCACCAATTTGGACTATTTAGTGTATGTCCATTACATGAAATACAAATAAAAATCCATTTAAATTGCAGGTTGTAATGCAACAAAATAGGAAAAAACACAGAGGGGTGAATACTTTTGCAAGGCACTGAAATGGACTGCCTCATTTCTTCCCCGTCAGCCAGTTGCTATGACGATCTGCTAGTACAGTCTGCAGCCGCCATAGTGACCAGTAATGATGCTTAGAGAAAGGGATGCATATTTTCAGCACATGGTAGAGGGGCTTCTGGGATGGAGAGGGGGGAGCAGGGGGAACGGGGGTAGAGGAGCACTGTCAGCAGGGGTGATTAATCTAAGCTATACACACACACACACACACCGTTCCATCATTCCACCAGTCATGCCAATGTTATAGGTGGGGAAACAAAGCAGCCTTACAGCCTCCTCAGCTGGCCACCTGAAAAAAGGAAAAGGTGATTATGTCCTGATGGGAGGTAGGCAACCAATGAGATGTACCGCTTTGTACCCCTACCCTTTAACGCACATTCACACTGCTGCGAGGCTAGGCATTGTGTAAGAAGTAGAAGGTGGAGATGGAGAGGGAGTACATCTCGAGACATCTAGGGGCAATATGGTTAATCAATCCATAAAGCCACTGACAGATGTGCTGGCTTGTTTGTCTTTTATGCACAAAATGTCACCTAAGAGTGTATACATGGGGGAAGATGAATCTAACACAAAAATTAAGCAATGGTTGGAATGTCTGACCTAAACCATTTAAATAACATGGCCCTTTTTAGGAGCAAGTCTGTGTGTGCGGATATTTATTCTGCATTTTCATTAGATTATGATGTGCAATCAGCCATTTCCATGGCAGAATGCCCTGTGCATGATGTTGTACCATAACCTGGCAGATACAATGGCATCTAATGTTGACGACTTGTATGCTGAATTATGATTCTGCCAAATATTACGAAGCAATATAAAAAGTATAGCTTTTATAATTAAATCATGTATTTGAGCCCTTAGCAAAGCAGTAACCGTTACAATCAGACAAACAATAACTAGAAGAGATGTAACTTATTTCAACATGGGTGCAGGCCAAACTAACAATATTTTATTTTGTAATGTAACAAATCCTCCCAAATGGCTATAGCTAACGAAGGTGCCATATAGACTGCGAAACACTTGGGAAGAGATCCATGACACATGGGTTTATGAACTGATACACAAAACAACACTGGATTCAAAACTTTTTTCAATATAAATGATTCTACAAAATTCTTGCAACTAATGGAATGTTATATATATATATATATATATATACTGTATATTGCTGCGAAGAGAATCATTAGCTAATTTGTTTTGGTACTGTCCATATGTAGCTAGTTTTTGGTCACAGGTTCAGGATTGGCTGAATGGGTTAAGACTTGCAACATTTACCTGGCGCTAAACTCTGCAAATAGTACAGCCGTTTTGGGGCGGCAGGTAGCCTAGTGGTTAGAGTGTTGGGCCAGTAACCGAAAGGTTCATCTGCATTGAACTGATTTTTTTTCTACTTCCTGTGCTAACATCAATTGGATGGAAAATAACCTAAAACACTTTAGAGAGCACCCAAAACATCCACTTGCTTTTTCTCCTATTGTACCTATTTTATCTCTTGCCGTAAAGAGATCCTGCTTACTGTACATTATTCCCCTACTGAAATAGCTCAGTAGCTCTACTACTAAATGGCAACCTTGCTACCACATCACCTGCCACAGTGCTCCTAGCCGACGGTAGATAATATGCAAGCTCAGCAATAACACACAGATCCCTAGGGAGGTTTCCTTCATCACCTCTCTCCCTCCTCATGTTCACTCATATTGGGGGGTTTACGAACCATAGGGCAGGCAGTCCACTTGGGTAGTTAATATCCTCTTTCCATTCTTCTCCATCCCTCCCTCACTTTGCCTTTCTCTTTCCCTTTCTCCTCACTCATAATGGGCAGACCACGTGGGTAGTGCATATTCTCTCCTCTCTCCATCCTTCTCTCTCATCCCTCCACCTCCTCCCACCCTACCATTCTCCTCTCCATCCTTTTCTCCCTCCCATCTCTCTCCCATCCCTCTCCATTTCTCCCCCCTCTCTCCCTCTCTCCATCCGGCAGATAATCTAGTGGTTAGAGTGTTGGACAAGTAACTGGAAGGTTGCAAGATCAAATCCCTGAGCGGATGAGGTAAATATCTGTCATTCTGCCCCTGAACAAGGCAGTTAACCCACTGTTCCTAGGCTGTCATTGAAAATAAGAATTTGTTCTTAACTGACTTGCCTGGTAAAATAAAATCCCTCTCTCTTTCCTTCCTCTCTCTTCTACTCCATACACACATCATGCTGTGGCCTCTTGTGCTAATGACACCATGTCCAGGCCCGAATGAGATCACACGCTGATGTGAACTCCATCTGTGCCCCCCCCTGATCTCTCCCTGCCCCACTCTCAACCACCCCTCTAGGAAATAGCCTGCATGCCCCATCTGCTTGTGTCACAATACCTGTCTCCCTCTCTCTAAAGACTATGGTCTGTGCATGGCTCCCATCAACACAGTGTTAGCCAGTCACATTGCATTTTGTGGTTTGTTCCAAAGACTCAGTTGAGAGAGAGAGAGAGAGAAAGAAATAGAAAAAGGGATGTTTAATTTTAAGAGATTGATCTTCAATTCCATAATTCAAATTACTAATAAGTCTTTACTATCGATTAATCATCGACATATTTTCAAAGAAAAATGATTTGTCACGGCCACCAAACAATTATATGATTGGCTTTGAACTAATCACGTGGTTTTACTTTAATCGGGAAAGTGAAATTGGATTTATGTCATGGCATGTCTATAATAGTGATGAGTGATTTTTTTTAAACTCACAAAAGCTCTGACGAAGGTCGTGATGCCGATACGTAAGCGTATTGAAGATCAGTGACACAATCAAGAGCAGTGTGCGGTTTCCTTCATCTTGTTCAACTGTTACCATGCACACGCCAAAAAAAAAACATTGCTCAGATGTGCGAGTGCCTTTTGAATTTTGAGATCTACAATAGTGTCATTTTTTTATTATAAGGACAGTCCACTTTCGCTTTTGTGCTTCAACATACAATATACAAATAGAAAAGGCAATGTTCCAAAGGTCTGATTCTTACACCTGAGCAAACTCCTCCACACCCCAGATGGAGAGAAAGAGAGAGAGAGTATGGTTAGGTGCGTCTTATAGCCTACATGACATGTGTGATCTTATGATCCTACTGTACCTTGCCAAAAGTCTGCGTGTGCAGGTGGTGTGCGTGCGGAAGTGTTTGTCTGAGTGTAGGAGGCGCATTGTGCTGTTTTGCTTGCAGCATGCACCACTATACCACACTATTCACGAATGATATTTTTCCACTAACGAAAATACTGTATTACGAAACAGTCTTCATATTACTGTGTATTTAGATTTACTTAAATTACTGAAGAGAACCGTTATCTTTGGTGCGTAGCCGATAGCTCACGCCCACATATGGTAGTCAGACAGCACACCTAACGCTGGGGGTCTGCAACCGAGACACAGAGAAACGCATACATAATTTAACATGAAACCATTGCGAAACACAATTATGTAGGTATTAATAGAAATTGGTTTCGGTTAGGCTATGTCTTGATCCATTTGAGTATTTGCCTGACTCTGTATCGACATTATCGGAATCATCTACTACTTGACAGCATGATGCCCCCACACGCAAACAAAGCACAACGAAAAACACCTCATTCCAATGAAAATATATCGCATAATTTAAAAACATAAAAACGCAATTCTACATAAACGGACTGCACTAACCTGTTCGGTCTCGTGGTCGCGTTGTTGTCTCCGTTTAATTTGAGAACTCTGAACCTCTACGGATTGTCAAACCACTGTAAAGTCGTCGGGATGGAGATTTAAACGGGCAACGCACTTTTTTTCCTCAATGTGTGCCCCACCAGCTACATATGACCGTTGTGTAGAATAGATATCCTGTCCATGTCTTTTAAACAGTCTTTCTAAGCTAGTAAACAAATAATTATTGTACACCCATTTCATGTTTTTACAATAACAATGAAAGGCCTAGAAGAAGAACACACAAACATTCTTGATACAAATAATTGACCACCATTACATCACGGATTTACAGGATTCTCATCACATGATCTGTGTGTAATCCTTATTCTTCCAAGGAAAATTCCTATTCACATTTAGGAACAAATACACATTTGTTTGGGTTAAAGCCACACTCTTAAGTTGTGCAGAGCACGTTTAAAATACCATACACAATGGCGTAAAATGTCCTTATTGCTTTGGTTATGATAAGGTAAGACAGGGCATCTATGAGTCACATTCCTCAGAAATCATGGCTATTCCATTCGTTGAAAGGGCAACATGAGCAAATGGAAATCTTACATATTGTGGCTTTAATGGAACTGTATGGTCAAGATGTCAATCTATCAAAAATGCTATAATTCCATATTCTCTTCAACTCAAGCAACACGTGCGCTAAGCAAATTATGGTACTTAAATTATGCATACACGTATATAATATGTTATGATTAAACTATATGTAAAATATATGATTATGTCATATTAAAATATATGATTCAACTATATGTACTCCGGTGTAATATATGTATTTCAGAAAATCAGTGTTTACTCATTCAATCAGCGTTCACATTGTATTCACTCCGCACTCGTGTTCATGTCAGGAACCTGCCTTACAGGAGTGACATCTACTGGAGGAAGAGAAGTATTACAGTGAAGAGCCTCCATTTGCATATTTATCAAGAGGAGACATCAGGGTAAAGCAGCATTTACATCGCCTGATGTCCAGTACTTGCACCAGACACAACAGATGTCTGATTTTCAAGCCGGCTAGTAGAAGTCACCCATAGGCTTACGGTGACATGGTTGGGGAAAGTCCTCACAGAGGGTGTTATCTGTTTTCAACTAGAATGAATGTCTTCTGCTCATCAATACATTATTTTACTCCAAGAGATCCTTTTAAAATGCCACAATCATTTTGACTGTAAGAACGAATGAGACACAATCATCTCTCTTGTCATAGTCATCCATCAAACTTTAATCACACACAAAGCATTTATACAGTTCCAACCATAAAAGAGCATACTCTGTTAAGACATACAGCATTGTAGGTTACACATATGATTTCATCAAATCATTATATATTTTTGTTATTTTATATCTTAAATCAACTATTCATTATGTACAATTGTCTTCGTGTGAGGAAGTGAGGCTGAGACTTCGAGTGAGAAGTCTGAGAGAGAGAGAGAGAGAGAGAGGGGGAAAGGAGGGTTAGGTATATAAGGTTGATTTTTACGTTGTCTTAAGGTCCTGTGATGGTCATTGGTTGTGGCCAGGGGTCAGAGGGGGTGGCGGTTGTGCGAGGCACTGGTCGGCCTCTCCAGGTATTGGTGGACACCTGGAGAGAATGCCCAATGAGGAAGAGGAATCACCACACGTAGGAGTCGTCATATCTGGAGATGGAACAGAGAAAAGAGGGCGCGAGGGAGAGAGAGAAAGAGAGAGAGGAGAGAACAATGAGTCCTGTGGAAATGAACCTTTGGCTTCACTCCCGGGCTACCCAAAGTCAGACCTACTAAAAGCTGTGCATGCCAGTCTTTTTCTGTACAGTAGGTGGCTGTAGCTGATAAAGTGGCCATTCTTTGACACTACCCTATTGATGTAACCCCAAGAAACAAAGAGATATCAGTCTTTGCACCTTCCGTTGAAATTGCATTGTCCATTTTTGATATATTTGATGGACTGACCTTGATCTCTGGTCTCTCTCTGCGTTGTTGCCGAACAGCAACTCTGACATCACTCCCTCCTGGGTGGACCTCTTTCCATACCTAGAAAAAAGAGAGGAAGAAAGAACGAGAGAGAGCGAGAGAGAAAAGACAGTCAAACTTCCACTCCACTCTAAGCATGCTGCACGAGGACCCCACTTCTCGATGACAGGTAGAACATTTTGCTGTCTGAATGTGTCTCAAGGTGCCACGGCAGCTGTCTGAGGTGTGTGTAATGGGAGAGGGGTGATGTAATTATGTGTATGTTTGAAACTTGAGCATGTCAGCCCACAAACTCCTACAGACACTGGGGCCACCAGACAAGGCCAATTAGAACCGATCGTGAGTCAGAGCTCCTTTCCTCTGAAAAGAGGCTGTTCGAGGCCTTTCTTGCTCAACTACCAAAGATAATGAGGGTTTTAAATAGCGTGATAATGTAGTTCTCTGTCGTAAGGTAGGTTATAGACTACGCTTGGATTATTCTGGCAAAATGAAATTGTATTTCCTTTCCTGTGTGTTTGTCTGTTTTTGTATGAGCACTCCCTGCGCAGATAATGTCTGTACAAACAATCAATTTCTCTTTGAAATTGGAAGTTGAATATCTCAGCGGGATTTAGCTGGAATTGCTTCCTCTGTGGGGGACAACATTTTTGAGTGGAAGATGTTAAATTTCTCCATCATGCCACCTAACCTGGCATTCATAATGGCTGTGCAATTTTACACTCCAATTGAAGCCCACTAGGCACTCCAAAGTGATACCGGTGAAGCGGAGGTAAGCATGATCAGCCATGCCTTCTAAGAAAGCAACGGAGGCAATCACACCTGCTCCATAGACAGCCGGTTGTAACAAGATGTAAAAGGGAACCATCATTGTCACACCACGCACTCATCTCTCCACTTAGAAACCACTTTGTGAGAATGCAGAAGACATCATTACTGTTATATATTTTGGATTCCCGGAAAATCAGTGATCTTGCAGCAGGTAAAGCTTCTCTAATGTTTCAAATGAGCATTTCCGATTGGTCGTTCACATTTGGCGGCAGGTAGCCTAACGGTTAAGAGCGTTGGGCCAGTAACTGAAAGGTCACTGGTTTGAACCCCCCAAGCTGACCAGGTAGAAAATCTGCCTATGTGCCCTTGAGCAAGGCACTTAATCCGAATTGCACCTGGAAGTCACTCTGAAAAGAGTGTCTGCTAAATGACTAAAATGTCAAATGTAGTCCAATGTGTTATTATGGCAGACAAGAAGAACAAACTCCATCAAGTGTCATTCCTCTTGGAGTGTGTAGTTCTGATCTACACTATTCCAGGATATTACTGGTCATCATCCAGGCCATTGTGATATTATGAAAACTTAAATGTGGATGCTATATGATAACGGATTTACAAAAGAGTAAAACTGTTTCCCCTCTAAATTGAATGTAAGAGGGTTGGATAGGTTTTCTTTAAAGATCAAATGGCCTATTTGAATATCGTGAATAATATCAGGTGTGCCTGATCCAGTGCCATAGCAGCAATACGACAGAGACCACCTATTCGACCCAGACATCACCACATCAATATAGAATATGTTATAGGGAACCTGCCTGCACACAGAGATCCATCATTGGATTTGGAGACTTCACATGGGTCTGTCTTCACCGGTTTTATTGCTATGGCATTATTTATAGGAGGAGGGCCTAAAGCTTTTTGAGAGTGCCCTGTAATAAAATGTTGAAAATAAATATCATGGTGTATGGAACATTAAGAGCTTGAGGCAACAATAAGAGCAGAAAACTCAGGGGCCACTGTCACAGTAGATGACTTAACCTAGTCCGGAATCAAAATGAAATACAGCTCCATTTGCCATAAAAGAAAACGAGGTATGTGGTTTATAACTTAATAGAAAACATTTCCCTTGATGTTAGGACCAGGAATAAATATAATTCAAAAAGCAAACGCTGCTGTGTACCTCTGTCTCGTGATGAGATTGATGTAGTGTCTGAGCGCGGTGTAGTATTTGGCCAGCTCTTCGGGAGCCGCGTCTTCTCCGGGGTTCTCCGGTTTAGGTGGGTAAGCGTCCACGAAAGTCCCGAGACACACCAGCACGCACAACACCAAGGCGACCAAGACAGTCCAGGGTTTCAGCATAACGGCCATCTGTTGTCAGGAGAATGGGGTTAGGGAGCACGCGATTTTATCATTTAACAAAGCCTCAACCGAGCTCATAATATAGCCAACATTACACCAATTTCATAGATCAGCAGGCATCCTAATAAAAACATGTTTTAGAAGGCTAACATCAGGCGCAATGATGTCGACCTGTTAGTAGTAGATCATTTCGATCCTGCATTATTCTTTAATGAAATCGGCATTTTCTGTAGGCTACTGAATGCGTATTGAGAGCAAGTTACAGCACAAGCTAATTATCCATGTTTGATTATTAATTCGAACTCACATCTAAATAATTACCGACAAAAGTAATAGGAATGAGTTTGAAAGGGAAAAAAGCAACAAGTAAAACCGCAGAAAGAATTGGTAAAATCTGAAACATGTTTTCGCTATAATTCACTAGTCATTGCTAAAATAGTAGCCTATTCAACATGAACATGATTTATTATGCTATTGTCAAATATTTGCAACTGTTATAGGAATGCATGTTGTGCCTGCAGAAATCACGACTTTATCCAAATTTCATTTGCGCAACTTTCGCCCCGTAGCTGTCCATGGTTCTGAAAAGCATTTTCTAGTATTTTTAAACCAACTCCTGTCGGGGAAACAATTTTTTACTGTAGGTTGCAACATGCAGATCATTGCTATAGTTGATCGGACCAATCACATTTTTTCAATGACGAACTGCACAAATAACTACTCTTTTTTTTTTGTCCAAATATGCAAAGAAATTTAAGCTTAAAGGTAATACAAGCAAAACTAGCAAACTAGCAAACATTTAAAATGCACAAGCCTAAAAGTTGTACTTACTTTGAGAAGACTTCACGTGAGCGACAGGTAGTTAAGACAAGTGGTGTCTGCGTCCAGCAGCGTGGATTCTATTGCTTGGCTTCTGCAATGTTCCTTTTTCAACTGGTGTCTTTGCAGCAAATCGCTGGTCTTTTGTTTCACTACAACACAATGGGGTTTATATACCCATCGTCGCCTCGTCAACGAGGTGGGACGGGTGGCTGTGATGTGATGGTTAGAAGGAGGATGGGGGCATAATACCGACGTCACCTGACGATTAACATAATTTCTTACTAATGCATCACCCTAGTCGAACTATGTGGGGAAACGCAATTGGAATCTCTGACGTATGCTATGAGGACAGTGGGGCAATTTGGATCACACCTGTCCTATTGACATTGACAAACCAATGGAATGCTGTCAAACTATTTGGATGGATGGTGTCAAACATAGCTAAATGGTAATAAGCTACAAACAGGTCATTATTAGGCCGTCACTCAATCTTTCACAATTTCCAATGGATATCTTGGTTAAAACAGCAGCGAACATATAGGTCCGGGCCTCGACATATACGGATAACACTGATCAGTAGGCTAAATTAATATGGCCTATTATTATTATTTAAAAGGGAGAAAACTCCCTATAGGTCAGAAAGTGAAATGTACGCATTGGAGTGTGTGGTGGAGTAGCCTCATCCAATAACCACCAGGTGGCGGTCAAGTTCCTATTGGAATGGTAATGCCCTGAAAGTCAAGCACCACAGGCGGAAATACATTTTTTTTGCATCTACCTCTCAAAATTGTATCTACCTCAATTTTGATATTTGTTGGTATTTTGGTCCATTAATATTAGTATTTTCAAAAAGTAAAATTGAAAGTGTTAAAAAAAAACTATGAAAATGTATATTTTCTACAGTTCATCATACTACTGCCGTGTGTTTATTTTATTTTTATTTCACCTTTATTTAACCAGATAGGCCAGTTGAGAAAAAGTTCTCATTTACAACTGCGACCTGGCCAAGATAAAGCAGAGCAATGCGACACAAACAACAACACAGAGTTACACATGGAATAAACAAGCGTACAGTCAATAACACAATAGAAAAAAAAGAAAGTCTATATACAGTGTGTGCAAATGGCATGAGGATGGCATAGTAGCGAAGTAATTACAATTTAGCAAATTAACACTGGAGTGATAGATGAGTAGATGATGATGTGCAAGTAGAAATACTGGTGTGCAAAGGAGCAGAAAAGTAAATTAAAACAATATGTGGATGTGTCATGTTCTGACCTTTTATTTCCTTTGTTTTGTATTTATTTAGTATGGTCAGGGTGTGAGTTGGGGTGGGCAGTCTGTTTGTTTTTCTATGATTTGGGTATTTCTATGTTTCGGCCTAGTATGGTTCTCAATCAGAGGCAGGTGTCATTAGTTGTCTCTGATTGAGAATCATACTTAGGTAGCCTGGGTTGCACTGTTTGTTTGTGGGTGATTGTCTATGTTGATGGCTTGTTTCCGCGCAGCTCGCATTAGCTTCAAGGTTGTTATTTTGTTTACTGGTTTTGTATAGTGTTTCAGTGTTCAGTGTTTTCTTTATTAAAATTCATGATGAACACATACCACACCGCATTTTGGTCTTCCGATCCTTCTCGCCTCTCCTCTTCAGATGAAGAGGAGGACGACCGTGACAGGATGAGGTAGGTAGATTGGGTGGGCTATTTACAGATGGGCTATGTATAGCTGCAGCGATCGGTTAGCTGCTCAGATAGCTGATGTTTAAAGTTAGTGAGGGAAATATCCAGTCTCCAGCTTCAGCAATTTTTTTTAATTTTTTTAATTGTATTTATTTTATTTATTATATTTTTTTAAAAATTAAAAAAATTATTATTATTATTTTTCAATTCGTTCCAGTCCTTGGCAGCAGAGAACTGTAAGGAAAGGCGGCCAAAGGTGTTGGCTTTGGGGATGACCAGTGAGATATACCTGCTGGAGCGAGAGCTACGGGTGGGTGTTGTTATCGTGACCAGTAAGCTGAGATAAGGCGGAGCTTTATCTAGCATAGACTTATAGATGACCTGGAGCCAGTGGGTCTGGCGATGAATATGTAGCGAGGGTCAGCCGACTAGAGCATACAGGTCGCAGTGGTGGGTGGCATAAGGGGCTTTGGTGACAAAACAAATGACACCGTGATAGACTGCATGCAGTTTTCTGAGTAAAATATTAGAAGCTATTTAGTAAATGACATCGCCGAAGAAAATAAAAACTGGTTCTTAACTGACTTGCCTAGTTAAATAAAGGTAAAAAAATAAATTAAAAGTCGAGGATCAGTAGGATAGTCAGTTTTACGAGGGTATGTTTGGTGGCATGAGTGAAGGAGACTTTGTTGCGAAATAGGAAGCCGATTCTAGATTTAATTTTGGATTGGTGATGTTTAATATGAGTCTGGAAGGAGAGTTTACAGTCTAGCCAGACACCTAGAATATGTGGACAACTACAAATACCTAAGTCAGAACCGTCCAGAGTAGTGATGCTAGTCGGGCGGGCAGGTACGGGCAGCGAACGGTTGAAGAGCATACATTTGGTTTTATTAGGGTTTAAGAGCAGTTGCAGGCCACGGAAGGGGTGTTGTATGGCATTGAAGCTCGTTTGGAGATTAGTTAACACAGTCTCCAATGAAGTACCAGATGTATACAGAATGGTGTTGTCTGCGTAGAGGTGGATCAGGGAATCCCCCGCAGCAAGCGCGACATCATTGATATATACAGAGAAGAGAGTCGGCCCGAGAATTGAACGCTGTGGTACCCACATAGAGACTGCCAGAGGTCCGGACAACAGGCCCTCCGATTTGACACACTGAACTCTATCTGAGAAATAGTTGGTGAACCAGGTGAGGCAGTCATTTGAGAAACCAAAGGCTGTTGAGTCTGCTCATAAGAATACGGTGATTGACAGAGTCGAAAGCCTTGGCCAGGTTGATGAAGACGACTGCACAGTATTGTCTTTTATCGATGGCGATTATGATATCGTTTAGTACCTTGAGCGTGGCTGAGGTGCACCCGTGACCAGCTCGGAAACTGGATTGCACAGCGGAGAAGGTACGGTGGGATTCAAAATGGTCAGTGATCTGTTTATTAACTTAGATTCCGAAGATTTTAGAAAGGCAGGGCAGGATGGATTTAGGTCTATAACAGTTTGGGTCTGGAGTGTCACCCCTTTTGAAGAGGGGGATGACCGTGGCAGCTTTCCAATCTTTAGGGATCTCGGACAATACGAAAGAGAGGTTGAACAGACTGGTAATAGGGGTTGCAACAATGGCCGCAGATAATTTTAGATAGAGGGTCCAGATTGTCTAACCCAGCTGATTTGTACGGGTCGAGGTTTTGCAGCTCTTTCAGAACATCTGCTATCTGGATTTGGGTGTGAGAGAAGCTGGGGAGGCTTGGGCAAGTATCTGCGGGGGTTGCGGTGCTGTTGGCTGGGGTTGGGGTAGCCAGGAGGAAAGCATGGCCAGCCGTAGAGAAATGCTTATTGAAATTCTCGATTATCATGGATTTATCGGTGGTGACAGTGTTTCCTAGCCTCAGTGCAGTGGGCAGCTGGGAGGAGGTGCTCTTATTCTCCATGGACTTTACAGTGTCCCAGAACCTTTTGGAGTTAGAGCTACAGGATGCAAATTTCTGTTTGAAAAAGATAGTCTTTGCTTTCCTGACTGACTGCGTGTATGAATTTGTATGAATTTTAACCACATAAAATGGGCGTGTCAATAATTTCAAGGCTAACGACATTGAATTACACATCATTGCTAAGCCCATTTCATACAGAATGTTACAAACTGGACTACTTTTAGTAACTTTGAAGAAATGGTGATTGTGTCTAAATAGGCTTTTGGCCTTTGGTAGTCTTAATTCAGTTGTGTACTTGTCTTTAAATGCCATTTCTTGAAAGTCAGACCCTTCCCACAGGCCAACACATTTTTCAGAAGCAGCTGCCTTCACCAAATTGTATATGGTTATCCTTAGTTATATATTCCTCAGACTGGCCCAGAGAGACTTGTTGATATGTTGTACATTTTTTATTCCAGACAACATTTTATGTGAAAACTGCATTTTCAATTATATATCTTTCGTATTTTACAGATGGAAAAATTAAAAATGTATTTATCCTCAATCTTCTCCAGACAAGTCTGGTCCTGTAGTGTCTTAACAAAATGAAACAAAAATATTTAGGCTGACTACATTTGGTGTCCAGAAAATTGCATTTGCACAGTTTGCAAAAACAGTGGCAAAAAAAGTATGTGAACCCTTTGGAATTACCTGTACTTCTGCATACATTGGTCATAAAATTTGATCTGATGTTCATCTAAGTCACAACAATAGACAAACATGGTCTGCTTAAATTAATAACACACAAACAATTATTTTCATGTCTTTATTGAACACACCGTGTAAACATTCACAGTGCAGGGTGGGAAAAGTATGTGAGCCCTTGGATTTAATAACTGATTGACCCTCCTTTGGCAGCAATAACCTCAACCAAACGTTTTCTGTAGTTGCGGATCAGACTTGCACAACGGTCAGGAGGAATTCTGGACCATTCCTCTTTACAAAACTGTTTCAGCTCAGCAACTTTCTTAGGATGTCTGGTGTGAACCGCTCTCTTGAGGTCATACCACAGCATCTCAATCATGTTGAGGTCAGGACTCTGACTGGGCCACTCCAGAAGGCGTATTTTCTTCTGTTGAAGCTATTCTGTTGTTGATTTACTTCTGTGTTTTGGGTCATTGTCCTGGTGCATCACCCAACTTCTGTTGCTCTTCAATTGGCTGACAAATAGCCTTACATTCTCCTGCAAAATATCTTGATAAACTTGGGAATTCATTTTTCCGTCAATGATAGTAAGCTGTCCAGGCCCTGAGGCAGCAAAGCAGCTCTCACCATACTTTACAGTTGGGGTGAGGTTTTAATGTTGGTGTGCTGTGCCTTTTTTCTCCACACATAGTGTTGTGTGTTCCTTCCAAACAACTCAACTTTAGTTGAATCTGTCCACATAATATTTTGGAACTTCCAGATTCTCTTTTGTGAACTTAAGATGTGCAGCAAGGTTTTTTTTGGAGAGCAGTGGCTTTTTCCGTGGTGTCATCCCATGATCACCGTTCTTGTTTAGTGTTTAACGTATCATAGACTCGTCAACAGAGATGTTAGCATGTTCCAGAGATTTCTTAGAAGTCTTTAGTTGACACTGTAGGATTCTTCTTAACCTCATTGAGCATTCTGCGCTGTGCTCTTGCAGTCCTCTTTGCAGGACAGCCACTCCTAGGGAGAGTAGCAACAGTGCTGAACTTTCTCCATTTATAGACAATGAACATCAAGGCTTTTAGATATACTTTTGTAACCCTTTCCAGCTTTATGCAAGTTCTTCTGAGATCTCTTTTGTTCAAAGCATGGTTCACATCACATGGTTCACATCACATGGTTCACATCACATGGTTCACATCACATGGTTCACATCACATGGTTCACATTATGCTTATTGTGAACAGCAAACTCAAACAATGTTAGTAACAATTAGTAACAATGTTAGTGTTTTTTAAAGGGCAAGGAAGTGCTAACCAACATCTCCAATCTCGTCTTATTGATTGGACTCTACATTAGCTGACTCCTGACTCCAATTAGGTTTTGGAGAAGTCATTAGCCTAGGGGTTCACATACTTTTTCCAACCTACACTGTGAATGTTTAAAAAATGATGTATTCAATATAGATGAGAAAAATTCAATAATTTGTGTGTTTGTGTGTTATTACACACTGTGTTTGTCTGTTGATGAAGATCAGATCAAATCTTTTGACCAATTTATGTAGAAATCCAGATAATACCAAAGGTTTCACATACTTTTTCTTGCCACTGTATGTGCACCTTTAATGAGCCATTGCATCATTTGCATATTTTGATAACATATTTCAGAAAAAAGTTTATATATATATATATGTGTGTGTGTGTGTGTGTGTATATATATTTGTATATATGTGTCTACATTCAACTGTTAAAAGTTGATTGTGATATGATTAAGAGAAATAGGCTGCACTTTCCATATGAGTGTAACGGCTGTTGGTGGAAGAAGGTGAGGACCAAGGTGTAGCGTGGTACAACTACCCACAAAAACCCAGTGGGGAAAAAGCTACCTAAGTTTGGTTCTCAATCAGAGACAACGATAGACAGCTGCCTCTGATTGAGAACCACACCCGGCCAAACAACAAAGAAATACAAAACATAGAAAATGAACATAGAATGCCCACCCTAGTCACACCCTGGCCTAACCAAAATAGAGAATAAAAGCCTCTCTATGGCCAGGGCGTGACAGTCCCAAAGGTGCGGACTCCGGCCGCAAAACCTGACTCTAAAGGGGAGGGTCTGGGTGGGCCTTATTTATGGCGGCGGCTCTGGTGCTGGACACGGACCCCGCTCCACAATAGGCTTGGAGCGGGGACCCTCGCCACGGCGGGCGAATATGGCAGCGCCGGACAGGCGGGCGACTCTGGCAGCGCCGGACAGGCGGGCGACTCTGGCAGCGCCGGACAGGCGGGCGACTCTGGCAGCGCCGGACAGGCGGGCGACTCTGGCAGCGCCGGAGTGAAGGGAGAACCTGGAGAGAGGAGACGGAGAGCCATCCTGGTCCTTGGAGGAGGCACAGGATAGACCAGGCCTTGGAGGTGCACTGGAGGTCTCGAACTAAGGGCCTGCACAACCTGTCCTGGCTGGATGGTGATTTTAGCCCGGCACGTGTGGGGCGCAGGCACAGGACGCACTGGGCTGTGCAGACACAAGGGAGACACAGTGCGCAGAGCCGACGCAGGATATCCTGGCCCGAGGAGACGCACTGGCGGTATGGAGAGCAGGGCTGGCACCATCCGTCCTGGCTGGATCATCACCCTAGCCCGGCAGATGCGGGGAGCTGGCGAGTGTAGAGAGTATAGAGATATTGTTATCCACATCGGCACCAATGAAACAGTCAGAGGTCACCAAGTGCAACATAGCTTCAGTGTGTAAATCAGCTGGAAAGATGTGTCAGCATCGAGTAATTGTCTCTGGCCCCCTCCCAGTTAGGGGGAGTGATGAGCTCTACAGCAGTGTCTCACAACTCAATCTCTGGTTGAAAACTGTTTTCTGCCCCTCCCAAAAGATAGAATTTGTAGATAATTGGCCCTCTTTCTGGGACTCACCCACAAACAGGACCAAGCCTGACCTGCTGAGGAGTGACGGACTCCATCCTAGCTGGAGGGGTGCTCTCATCTTATCTACCAACATAGACAGGTCTCTAACTCCTCTAGCTCCGCAATGAAATGGGGTGCAGGCCAGGCAGCAGGCTGTTAGCCAGCCTGCCAGCATATTGGAGTCTGCCACTAGCACAGTCAGTGTAGTCAGCTTAGCTATCCCCATTGAGACCGTGTCTGTGCCTCGACCTAGGTTGGGCAAAACTAAACAAGGCGGTGTTCGCCTTAGCAATCTCACTAGGATAAAGACCTCCTCGATTCCTGTCATTATTGAAAGAGATTGTGATACCTCACACCTCAAAATAGGGCTACTTAATGTTAGATCCCTTACTTCAAAGGCAATTATAGTCAATGAACTAATCACTGATCATAATCTTGATGTGATTGGCCTGACTGAAACATGGCTTAAGCCTGATGAATTTACTGTGTTAAATGAGGCCTCACCTCCTGGTTACACTAGTGACCATATCCCCCGTGCATCCCGCAAAGGCAGAGGTGTTGCTAACATTTACGATAACTTCATTTTCTTTTGTAAATTGAAATTTGCTTTCGTCTTTTGAGCTTCTAGTCATGAAATCTATGCAGCCTACTCAATCACTTTTTATAGCTACTGTTTACAGGCCTCCTGGGCCATATACAGCGTTCCTCATTGAGTTGCCTGAATTCCTATCGGACCTTGTAGTCATAGAAGATAATATTCTAATCTTTGGTGACTTTAATATTCACATGGAAAGTCCACAGACCCACTCCAAAAGGCTTTCGGAGCCATCATCGACTGAGTGGGTTTTGTCCAACATGTCTGTGGACCTACTCACTGTCACAGTCATACTCTGGACCTAGTTTTGACCCATGGAATAAATGTGGTGGATCTTAATGTTTTTCCTCATAATCCTGGACTATCGGACCACCATTTTATTACGTTGCAATTGCAACAAATAATCTGCTCAGACCCCAACCAAGGAACATCAAAAGTTGTGCTATAAATTCACAGACAACACAAAGATTCCTTGTTGTCCTTCCAGACTCCCTCTGTCTACCCAAGGATGTCAGAGGACAAAAATCAGTTAACCATCTAACTGAGGAACTCAATTTAACCTTGCCACAATACCCTAGATGCAGTTGCACCCCTAAAAACTAAAAACATTTCTCATAAGAAACTAGCTCCCTGGTATACAGAAAATACCCGAGCTCTGAAGCAAGCTTCCAGAAAATTGGAAAGGAAATGGTGCCACACGAAACTGGAAGTCTTCCGACTAGCTTGGAAAGACAGTACCATGCAGTATCGAAGAGGCCTTACTGTTGCTCGATCATCCTATTTTTCCAACTTAATTGAGGAAAATAAGAACAATCCGAAATTTATTTTTGATACTGTCGCAAAGCTAACTAAAAAGCAGCATTCCCCAAGAGAGGATGGCTTTCTCTTCAGCAGTAATAAATTCATGAACTTCTTTCAGGAAAAGATCATGATTATTAGAAAGCAAATTACGGACTCCTCTTTAAATCTGTGTATTCCTTCAAAGCTCAGTTGTCCTGAGTCTGCACAACTCTGCCAGAACCTAGGATCAAGAGAGAGAGACTAAAACACTCAAGTGTACTATATCTCTTGACACAATGATGAAAATATTATGGCCTTCAAGCAGCATACTGGACCCTATTCCAACTAAACTACTGAAAGAGCTGCTTCCTGTGCTTGGCCCTCCTATGTTGAACATAATAAACTTCTCTCTATCCATCGGATGTGTACCAAACTCACTAAAAGTGGCAGTAATAAAGCCTCACTTGAAAAAGCCAAACCTTGACCAGAAAATATGAAAAACTATCGGCCTATATCGAATCTTCCATTCCTCTCAAAAAAATTTGAAAAGGCTGTTGCGCAGCAACTCACTGCCTTCCTGAAGACAAACAATGTATACGGAATGGTTCAGCCTGGTTTTAGAACCCATCATAGCACTGAGACTGCACTTGTGAAGGTGGTAAATTACCTTTTAATGGCATCAGACCGAGGCTTTGCATCTGTATTCGTGCTCCTAGACCTTAATGCTACTTTTGATACCTTCGATCACCACATTCTTTTGGAGAGATTGGAAACCCAAATTGGTCTACACGGACAAGTTCTGGCCTGGTTTAGATCTTATCTGTCGGAAAGATATCAGTTTGTCTCTGTGAATGGTTTGTCCTCTGACAAATCAACTGTAAATTTCGGTGTTTCTCAAGGTTCCATTTTAGGACCACTATTGTTTTCACTATATATTTTACCTCTTGGGGATGTCATTCGAAAACATAATGTTAACTTTCACTGCTATGCGGATGACACACAGCTGTACATTTCAATGAAACATGGTGAAGCCCCAAAATTGCCCTCGCTAGAAGCCTGTGTTTCAGACATAAGGAAGTGGATTGCTGCAAACTTTCTACTTTTAAACTCGGACAAAACAGAGATGCTTGTTCTTGGTCCCAAGAAACAAAGAGATCTTCTGTTGAATCTGACAATTAATCTTAATGGTTGTACAGTCGTCTCAAATAAAACTGTGAAGGACCTCGGCGTTACTCTGGACCCTGATCTCTCTTTGGACGAACATATCAAGACTGTTTCAAGGACAGCTTTTTTCCATCTAGATAACATTGCAAAAATCTGAAACTTTCTGTCCAAAAACGCTGCAGAAAAATTAATCCATGTTTTTGTTACTTCTAGGTTAGACTACTGCAATGCTCTACTTTCCGGCTACCCGGATAAAGCACTAAATAAACTTCAGTTAGTGCTAAATACGGCTGCTAGAATCCTGACTAGAACAAAAAAAATGGATCATATTACTCCAGTGCTAGCCTCCCTACACGGGCTTCCTGTCAAGGCAAGGTCTGATTTCAAGGTTTTACTGCTAACCTACAAAGCATTACATGGGCTTGCTCCTACCTATCTCTCTGATTTGGTCCTGCCGTACATACCTACACGTACGTTACGGTCACAAGACGCAGGCCTCGTAATTGTCCCTAGAATTTCTAAGCAAACAGCTGGAGGCAGGGCTTTCTCCAATAGAGCTCCATTTTTATGGAATGGTCTGCCTACCCATGTGAGAGACGCAAACTCGGTCTCAACCTTTAAGTCTTTACTGAAGACTCATCTCTTCATCTCTCTAGGAGTGTGAAGGTGAACGGAAAGGCTCTGGAGCGACAAACCGCCCTTGCTGTCTCTGTCTGGCCGGTTCCCCTCTTTCTACTGGGATTCTCTGCCTCTAACCCTATTACAGGGTCTGAGTCACTGGCTTACTGGTGCTCTTTCATGGTGTCCTTGGGAGGGGTGCGTCACTTGAGTGAGTTTAGTCACTGATGTGATCTTCCTGTCTGGGTTGGCGCCCCCCTTGGGTTGTGCTGTGGGGGAGATCTTTGTGGGCTATACTTGGCCTTGTCTCAGGATGGTAAATTGGTGGTTGAAGATATCCCTCTAGTGGTGTGGGGGCTGTGCTTTGGCAAAGTGGGTGGGGTTATATCCTTCCTGTTTGGCCCTGTCCGGGGGTATCATCGGATGGGGCCACAGTGTCTCCTGACCCCTCCTGTCTCAGCCTCCAGTATTTATGCTGCAGTAGTTTATGTGTCGGGAGGCTAGGGTCAGTTTGTTATATCTGGAGTACTTCTCCTGTCTTATCCGGTGTCCTGTGTGAACTTAAGTATGCTCTCTCTAATTCTCTCTTTCTCTCTTTCGGAGGACCTGAGTCCTAGGACCATGCCTCAGGACTACCTGGCATGATGACTCCTTGCTGTCCCCAGTCCATCCGGCCGTGCTGCGCTCCAGTTTCAGCTGTTCTGCCTGTGATTATTATTATTTGACCAAAATTTGAACATCTTGGCCATGTTCTGTTATAATCGCCACCCGGCACAGCCAGAAGAGGACTGGCCACCCCTCATAGCCTGGTTCCTCTCTAGGTTTCTTCCTAGGTTTTGGCCTTTCTAGGGAATTTTTCCTAGCCACCGTGCTTCTACACCTGCATTGCTTGCTGTTTGGGGTTTTAGGCTGGGTTTCTGTACAGCACTTTGAATACACTTCATCAGCTGATGTACGAAGTGCTATATAAATACATTTGATTTGATTTGATTTAGAGCACCGGGCTCAGAGCACGTATTGGAGAGCTGTAGCACCGAGCTGGCACAGGACGTGCAGGGCCAGGGAGGCTCACAGGAGGCCTGGTGCGTGGGGCTGGCACAGTCTTCACCAGACGGCTAGCACGCACCTCAGGACGAGTATGGAGAGCTAACTCAGGTTACATCAAATCGCGAACACGCTGATTTGGGCGGATGTCTTGACTCATGCACCAACACAGCAGCTCTCTCAATGCTCTCTCCTCCAATCTCCTCATCAACTCCTTCACAGTCTCGGCTTCGCTTCCTTTGCTCACCTCCAATTTCACCCCATAGCCTGGGGCCTGACCAGTCCCATGATCGCCATGGTAAGCACAGGGAGTGGGCTCAGGTCTCCAACCTGACTCTGCCACACTCCCCGTGTCCCCCCCCCCCAAAAAAAAACATTTTTGGGGGCTGCCTCTCGGGCTTCCTTGCCAGCCGTGTTCCCTCGTATCTCCGGTTCCCTTCTCCTGCTGCCTCTGCCTGTTCCCATGTCCAGTCCTCTTCTCCACGCTGCTTGGTCCTTTGGTGGTGGGTAGCTCTGTAACGATCTTCTTCATCGGACCAAAACGCAGCGTGGTAAGTGTCCATGTTAATTTAATATAACTGAACACGAAATGCAAAATAACCAGGTGAAACAACGAAAATCGAAACAGTCCTGAAAGGTGACACAACACAAAACAGGAAACAACTACCCACAAACACCAGGTGGGAAAAGGCTACCTAAGTATGGTTCTCAATCAGACAACGATAGACAGCTGCCTCTGGTTGGGAACTGTATCAGGACAAACTCATAGAAAAGAAAATATAGAAAAACAACATAGAATGCCCACCCCAACTCACGCCCGACCAAACCAAAATAGAGACATAAAAAATGAACGAAGGTCAGGGCGTGACAGTACACAAAGGTGTGGACTCCGACGCAAAACCTAAACCCACATCTGCGGTGGCGGCTCTGGCGCGGGACGTGGACCCCACTCCCGCTTAGTCTTGGCCAGTTGGTTCAGTTATATTAAATTAACATGGACACTTACCACGCTGGGTTTTGGCCCGATCTTTCCTGTTCCTCAGATGAAGAAGATCGTTACAATGAGCTAAGCTTCCATATGGGCAACACTTTGTATAGGGCTACCTATGTTTTACATCTGTCTTTTATTAACAGAAATGATCAAGTTAATTTCATTAACAGTAATATAGCTGCTGCGTGTTATAACAACATATCCTCAATGAGCTATAGGGCTACTTCCGGCGCCGACAGAGATGGCCGCCTCGCTTCGCGTTCCTAGGAAACTATGCAGTTTTTTGTTTTTTTACGTGTTATTTCTTACACTAGTACCCCAGGTCATCTTAGGTTTCATTACATACAGTCGAGAAGAACTACTGAATATAAGATCAGCGTCAACTCACCATCAGTACGACCAAGAATATGTTTTTCGCGACGCGGATCCTGTGTTCTGCCTTACAACCAGGACAACGGAGTGGATTCCATGCAGCGACCCAAAAAAACGACTCAGAAAAAGAGGGAAACGAAGCGGTCTTCTGGTCAGACTCCGGAGACGGGCACACCGTGCACCACTCCCTAGCATTCTTCTTGCCAATGTCCAGTCTCTTGACAACAAGGTTGATGAAATCCGAGCAAGGGTAGCATTCCAGAGGGACATCAGAGACTGTAACGTTCTCTGCTTCACGGAAACATGGCTCACTGGAGAGACGCTATCCGACGCGGTGCAGCCAGCGGGTTTCTCCACGCATCGCGCCGACAGAAACAAACATCTTTCTGGTAAGAAGAGGGGCGGGGGCGTATGCCTTATGGCCAACGTGACATGGTGTGATGAAAGAAACATACAGGAACTCAAATACTTCTGTTCACCTGATTTAGAATTCCTCACAATCAAATGTAGACCGCATTATCTACCAAGAGAATTCTCTTCGATTATAATCACAGCCGTATATATCCCCCAAGCAGACACATCGATGGCTCTGAACGAACTTTATTTAACTCTCTGCAAACTGGAAACTATTTATCCGGAGGCTGCATTCATTGTAGCTGGGGATTTTAACAAGGCTAATCTGAAAACAAGACTCCCTAAATTTTATCAGCATATCGATTGCGCAACCAGGGGTGGAAAGACCCTGGATCATTGTTACTCTAACTTCCGCGACGCATATAAGGCCCTGCCCCGCCCCCTTTCAGAAAAGCTGACCATGACTCCATTTTGTTGATCCCTGCCTACAGACGGAAACTAAAACAAGAGGCTCCCACGCTGAGGTCTGTCCAACGCTGGTCCGACCAAGCTGACTCCACACTCCAAGACTGCTTCCATCACGTGGACTGGGAGATGTTTCGTATTGCGTCAGACAACAACATTGACGAATACGCTGATTCGGTGTGCGAGTTCATTAGAACGTGCGTTGAAGATGTCGTTCCCATAGCAACGATTAAAACATTCCCTAACCAGAAACCGTGGATTGATGGCAGCATTCGTGTGAAACTGAAAGCGCGAACCACTGCTTTTAATCAGGGCACGGTGTCTGGTAACATGACTGAATACAAACAATGCAGCTATTCCCTCCGCAAGGCTATCAAACAAGCTAAGCGCCAGTACAGAGACAAAGTAGAATCTCAATTCAACGGCTCAGACACAAGAGGCATGTGGCAGGGTCTACAGTCAATCACGGACTACAGGAAGAAATCCAGCCCAGTCACAGACCAGGATGTCTTGCTCCCAGGCAGACTAAATAACTTTTTTGCCCGCTTTGAGGACAATACAGTGCCACTGACACGGCCTGCAACGAAAACATGCGGTCTCTCCTTCACTGCAGCCGAGGTGAGTAAGATATTTAAACGTGTTAACCCTCGCAAGGCTGCAGGCCCAGACGGCATCCCCAGCCGCGCCCTCAGAGCATGCGCAGACCAGCTGGCCGGTGTGTTTACGGACATATTCAATCAATCCCTATACCAGTCTGCTGTTCCCACATGCTTCAAGAGGGCCACCATTGTTCCTGTTCCCAAGAAAGCTAAGGTAACTGAGCTAAACGACTACCGCCCCGTAGCACTCACATCCGTCATCATGAAGTGCTTTGAGAGACTAGTCAAGGACCATATCACCTCCACCCTACCTGACACCCTAGACCCACTCCAATTTGCTTACCGCCCAAATAGGTCCACAGACGATGCAATCTCAACCACACTGCCCTAACCCATCTGGACAAGAGGAATACCTATGTGAGAATGCTGTTCATCGACTACAGCTCGGCATTCAACACCATAGTACCCTCCAAGCTCGTCATCAAGCTCGAGACCCTGGGTCTCGACCCCGCCCTGTGCAACTGGGTACTGGACTTCCTGACGGGCCGCCCCCAGGTGGTGAGGGTAGGCAACCCCTCCCCCCGCTGATCCTCAACACCGGGGCCCCACAAGGGTGCGTTCTGAGCCCTCTCCTGTACTCCCTGTTCACCCACGACTGCGTGGCCACGCACGCCTCCAACTCAATCATCAAGTTTGCGGACGACACAACAGTGGTAGGCTTGATTACCAACAACAACGAGACGGCCTACAGGGAGGAGGTGAGGGCCCTCGGAGTGTGGTGTCAGGAAAATAACCTCACACTCAACGTCAACAAAACTAAGGAGATGATTGTGGACTTCAGGAAACAGCAGAGGGAACACCCCCCCATCCACATCGATGGAACAGTAGTGGAGAGGGTAGCACATTTTAAGTTCCTCGGCATACACATCACAGACAAACTGAATTGGTCCACTCACACAGACAGCATCGTGAAGAAGGCGCAGCAGCGCCTCTTCAACCTCAGGAGGCTGAAGAAATTCGGCTTGTGACCAAAAGCACTCACAAACTTCTACAGATGCACAATCGAGAGCATCCTGGCGGGCTGTATCACCACCTGGTATGGCAACTGCACCGCCCTCAACCGTAAGGCTCTCCAGAGAGTAGTGAGGTCTGCACAACGCATCACCGGGGGCAAACTACCTGCCCTCCAGGACACCTACACCACCCGATGCTACAGGAAGGCCATAAAGATCATCAAGGACATCAACCACCCGAGCCACTGCCTGTTCACCCCGCTGTCATCCAGAAGGCGAGGTCAGTACAGGTGCATCAAAGCTGGGACCGAGAGACTGAAAAACAGCTTCTATCTTAAGGCCATCAGACTGTTAAACAGCCACCACTAATATTGAGTGGCTGCTGCCAACACACTGTCAATGACACTGACTCAACTCCAGCCACTTTAATAATGGGAATTGATGGGAAATGATGTAAATATATCACTAGCCACTTTAAACAATGCTACCTTAATGTTACTTACCCTACATTATTCATCTCATATGCATACGTATATACTGTACTCTATATCATCGACTGCATCCTTATGTAATACATGTATCACTAGCCACTTTAACTATGCCACTTGGTTTACATACTCATCTCATATGTATATACTGTACTCGATATCATCTACTGTATCTTGCCTATGCTGCTCTGTACCATCACTCATTCATATATCCTTATGTACATATTCTTTATCCCCTTACACTGTGTATAAGACAGTAGTTTTTTGGAATTGTTAGTTAGATTACTTGTTCGTTATTACTGCATTGTCGGAACTAGAAGCACAAGCATTTCGCTACACTCGCATTAACATCTGCTAACCATGTGTATGTGACAAATAAAATTTGATTTGATTAGACTTCATTAGAAGTGTAATTGTTCCCTTTCTAGGTTCACAATAATTAATGGCACTGTAAATGATTTGCAGGGGATTTGGAGAGGAGAAGATGTGGGAGTCTGGTGAATCAGAAATCAAACAGCTTTCCACAGGATTATAAAACACACAGACTGTTTACCGTCCGGGCCGAATCAATGTCTTCCATCAATTACTGTCTGAGACTACGAGTGAGTAATTATCCGACCAGTCAAGAGACGCACACCTTAATTTACTCAGGTCAGTGTGAATCAAGGGGGGACTAGGACTAAACAAGTCATACATTGTATCACAGGTGTAGAGGGCTATATTTGTACAAAGAAACACTTTTACAATGCATAGGTATGTCTGAATATGAGCAGAGATTTGTGAAAACATCACCATGGGCTAAGCATTTAAAATGCTGTCAACACACAACTAAATGAATACACACGTTAGCAATGGGAATGATTAGGCCTATTTTAAATAAGCCAGAGGCCAGGTTTTATTCCAGTGAAATAATCCATAAGAGTGTTCGTCAATCAGTGTAAGACACTGAGTCAAATAACACCAGTTGAATGTCTAAGGGCCCAGAGGCTTTCCCCTCCTTTCCTCCCTTCCTCTCTCTGCCGCTCTCCCCTATTTGACACTTCCTCTTGGTTGACTGTGACCATTCTCTCCCCTTTCTGTTGTTGATTCACTCAACTCACCCCACCCGGCCGTAACCCATTGTACGTCAAATGTCTCAAAATAACTTCAGGGCTCATGCCCTCTCCCCATATACACGGGCCCCCTTCCGAAAAGACGCCCAAAGCGTCTGACGTGGCTCCACATGAGGCGTCAGTGGCTTTCTCATCCATACTAATCCTCCTCCGCCCTGAGGACATCTCTCATTACACACACGCCACGTCCCTCACAACTCCTCGTGATGTGAGCTGGTCACAAGGCCCCGAAGAACCAACATCAACCTAACCTCCGTCTCAGTATTCCGCTGTTTACGGTTTCACTCAATGAGAGATGGAAGGAAAGCAGCCAAATATGATCGGGAGGAGAACGCAAGATCGAGAAACGAGAGAGAAAGAGAGAAGGAATCCGCCTCTTCCTATTTTCCTTATTATGTGGCAAGTGACTTGCAGATAAAGATCCAATTGAGTACTAATTGCTTTTATCTCAAACCCATCAAGTGTCAAGTTGCCCTCTCTTAAAAGCGAGAGAAACAGATTACATTAATGATTTTGGTGTACGTGCTGCAATATAGCTGTGTCTCATTTTAAGAGTTATAGAGCAATCTAATCCACAAAGCGTTACCATTAGCAACAACTGCATCATGACGTTGTGAATCATCTAATCAGTGAACACACACACACACACACACTAAAAGATCAGATGTGTTCCGCAGATTACTGTAAATTCACATGCTTTGAAATGTCACCCTTAAAGTAGTAGTAATTTACCTCTGACTCTGGAGTGTCAAAAAGGTTATGAGAAGAGAATTCTCGCATATCATATTGGAGGTATGAATTCAGTTATGAAGCGTAAAATGTAGACAGGTTAATGTAATTATGAATGAGTTGATGAGAGAAAGCAATATTGCGCAATTGTATTCTAGTCAGTAATTCTACAGCAATGTCATTTATTTATGTATTCGTTATTATCATCATGTTCAGAGAAAGAACTGTTGCATGGCCCTTGCTTCACAGTGGCATACAGTCAATATTGCTACACTTAAGAGTTGTCAATGTGTCTTACTAGACACACGATGGCATGTCCACCATGTCACATAAATTGCTTGAATAACAATGATTTCAATGTATTTTTTTTCCTACAACTTTCATTGAGCTAGGGTGTGTAAAAACACCAATTCCAGCGTCTGGTGAAATCAGACACTTACCTCAGTTGACAAATTGATTGCTTACTAGAGACATCAGTAAACACAATACTCTCACGTACTGACCATAGAAAGCCTCTATTTTCCATGGTCGAGTAGGTCAGGGCGTGACTAAGGGTGTTTAGTCTAGTTTATTATTTCTATGTGGGGTTCTAAGGTATATTTTTCTATGTTGGTGTTTGCGTATGATTCCCAATTAGAGGCAGCTGGTAATCGTTGTCTCTAATTGGGGATCATATTTAAGTTGCATTTTTTTCCACCTGTGTGTTATGGGATATTGTTTATGTTTAGTTGCCTATTCGCTATACATTGTCGTCACGGTTTGTTTATTCTTTATTTTGTTTTGTATTAGCTTAAGTTTCACTTTCATTAAAATATGTGGAACTCGAAGTATGCTGCGCCTTGGTCCGACCTTCATTATTACCAACAACGTGACAAATACCTTGAGAAAATACAACTCTTAAACCCAACCTACCGCAGGAACATGAGATTGTCATTAGTGATGAAGGGAGGAGAGCTCGATTCTTTTAAAGTACATTTGTTACGGTTAGAAATGTGATACTAACTGGTTATTAAGAGAAGAGAATTCTCGCATATCATATTGGAGGTATGAATTCAGTTATGAAGCGTAAAATGTAGACAGGTTAATGTAATTATGAATGAGTTGATGAGAGAAAGCAATATTGCGCAATTGTATTCTAGTCAGTAATTCTACAGCAATGTCATTTATTTATGTATTCGTTATTATCATCATCTTCAGAGAAAGAACTGTTGCATGGCCCTTGCTTTTGCAGGAATTTACATTTTTACCAACTCTTTCCACCACTTTCAATTACTTGCCTATAAGGACGCCCTCCATGGGACATTCAATGACCACAAGGGGACGTTTCATGATGGTCAAGAGGTCGTCGCATGATAGTCCCAATGGAACATTCTCTGGGGAACCTTTGTCTAGTTCCTTGTAAGTTACCAGGACATCACGGAGGACCATGTCAGGACTTTTCAGGACGTTCTCAAACTTTAATTTTACTAGTCATTAGGATGTTGCGTGACTGTCTCCAGGGAATGTCCCTGCCAACTAAAATTAGCCGTGACCCTCGAAGCTGGTGTTTGGAGGATATATTGACACAGTTTGCCGGCCCGAGACCAAACACCCGTGCCAATATATCCTCCAAACACCGGCTTCTCGGGTATTATCACTTAATTAAGGTAAATGGTGCACTGTTCTGCTAAAAGTGTCAAAATCTTTAATCGATGACAATATGATTAAAGTTAGTACTAACTTCTCAATATGACCCCACATGGGATTTGAACTCACAGCCATTGAGTTTGGGGCGTGCTGATCTTTCTGCTGCGCCACAAATTCTGTTGAATTTCTGAAGTCCCCTACGCATTCCTTACATATAAAACATCTCTGCGCGTAACTAAAGTAAAAGTGTAGATGGCCCCTCTTTTACAATCAGTTAATCTGACTATTCTCTCATCATTGATTTCATTTACTTATTTCAGCAATTTGAGTTTGGATTTTCAGCATAGTTGTCCAATGTTGGTGAGGCGTATTACTCTGTTTTAATGTTACTCCTGAATCTCTGTTTTGTTCTATTTTGTGTATGTTTAACAGGGATGAGATTTACTTTCAAGTGCAAAGTGTAGGAATAGAGGTGAAATCAGTCATTGACTCAGACATTATGGCGTAGCAGGAAGATCAGGCAAAAACATCCAGGGAACCATGACACCACATCCCAAGAACGTCCTCAGGGAATTCCCAGCGACAAACCACAAACTAGACAAAAACCTCCAGGGGACCATGAAATAATGTCATGTGAACATCCTAAAAATGTCCTCGGGGACCGTGACACAACGTCCAGACTCCTTTACGCAGCCATTTCGTGATGTTCTGGGGACGTTCTAACTGCTCATTTTTGTTTGCAGGGTAGTTTCCATGAGATTCTTCGAAAAGGAAAATCATTCTATATAAAATAGAATGTAAGGGTATGTTTTCTAGTGGGTGACACTGCCTTTGTCAGCACCAGGGGATCCATCTATCCTGGAAATAGAGTATGAAAATACAGACATCTCATCACCATACAAATCCCATTATCCTTGCCCCTCTCTGGCTCTCAATATCAAATCATTTATGCATAACGATTAAGTACATTAATATGATTGTTTTCAATTAAAATGGTAAAAAAAATAGCAAATAACAATTTCTCAAGCAAATATTTTGCTAATGCCGTCTTGGAGTGGTCTGTGGAGGGGAAAACTGAAAACCAGTTGTTATTGGCAGAGATGTTTCGAACTCTCTTATTGGTCTATTAACTCATTTACCACCTGATGATATCATCAAGGCAGGCCAAAACTCCATCCCCCAAAAAACAGGCTGCAATTTCAGAACAGCTCTTACACTAAAAGGGCATTATCATAATGTTAACAATTTCACAGTATTTTTCCAATCTCATAGTGTGGGAATATATGTATATAAAACACAGGACATCACGTTTTTTTGACTGCACTGGATCTTTATTTCCTTTCTTTAAGCTGTGTGTGTGTGTGTGTGTGTGTGTCTGTGTCTGTGTATGTTTGTGTGTCCGTGGGTGCGTCCGTGCGCGTCCGTGCACACCTGTGTGTTAGCAGTGGCACCTAAACCACTGAATCTGAGTGGTGGTGAATCAGCTTTGTGTAGACGCACACTGTCAGTCAGCCAGACCCAGCTGCTGGCCTGAACGCCTGCAGACAGACACACAGACAGACACCCCTGGAAACAAAGAGACAGACAGACACCCCTAGACAGATACCACTGGCTGGCCCACACACACAAGAGCACACACACACACACACACACCTGGCACACCTGGGGACAAACAGACAGACGGACGGACACACCTGGCCCACTGTTGCATGGTCTCCCAGGCAGAACAGCCACACACCACACCACACCTTCCATCAGAGTGCGGGCAGGCCTGAATAAATTATCCAAGACACCTCCGGAAGATGTGTGTGTGTGTGAGAGAGAGAGAGAGAGAGAGAGAGAGGTGTGTGCCATTTACAATTCTACTATATGGACACAAGACCATCTGAAACAGACTCTCATCGTGAAGATCGTTCTGTTGCATGCCAGCTGTAAGGCTAGGGAGTCCATATCTGACCCCCCACCCCCACCCTCACAACACTATGACCTATACGTTTTCCCTACCACCACCGCATCATATCATCAACACACGTAGGACTCTCCTACTTCTTCCAAGCCAAGATTACATGTCGCCACTCCGATCTATATGTATGAGCAAACACAGGACAGCACTCCCGTCTGCCGCAGTGTGTGTGTGTGTGTGTGTACGGAAGCTCTACATGTGTATAGAGGCTGTTTGGACAAGGCTCTGCGCCTCAATTCCTTCCTCAAACACGTCTTGAGCTAATGTGTTTTCCGAAAGGGCAATTACAATTGAGATCACTGAGAAGGGGGGATGTTTGTGATTTCTAGCGAGCAACTCTTGGGCTGAGTAAATGTTCCGGAGCTATTCTAGGGGCGTCTGATGTTCACTATGGGATGGGATATGTAGTCACACGGTTGTGGTTGTATACGGATGACCCTTAGCCTACACTGCTCAATTCCAACCATGACGTGTTGAATCATTTATATTTAACTTAACTCCATTCAATGATTGTATTTATTTAAATGTACCCATTATTTTACCAGGTTGACTGAAAACACATTCTCATTTACAGCAGCAACCTGGGGAATAATTACAGGGGAGAGGAGGGAGGATGAATGAGCCAATTGGAAGCTGGGGATGATTAAGTGGCGATGATGGTATGATGTCCAGATTGGGAATTTAGCCAGGTCACCGGGGTTAACACCTCTACTCTTACAATAAGTGCCATGGTATCTTTAGTAACCCCAGAGAATCAGTAGACAAAGGCTTTGGAGTGAAATATAGACTCGACTCCCCAGAGAGACAGGATGGAGATTAGAGACAAATTGCCTTGAATATGTTAAAGGGATAGTTCACCCAAATGACTAAATAACAAAAAGGTTTCCTTACCCTGTAAGCAGTCTTTGACACATTGGATATGATGTGTGAAAAATGGTAATATAAGTACCATGACATGCATGGGATTTGTGCCACAAATTCTAAAAAGTTAGTTAGCATGTGGAAACTAAACCAAAGCATGGATTGCTATAACACCTTGTCCATAGACTGCTTACAGGTTAAGGAAACAATGACGTTTTGTAATATAGGTGAACTATCCCTTTAAGTGATTGTTTACATCTGGTATCGGTTGCAGCTGGTATTGATTTGCTGTATTTTCACTTATAAGTTGCTGTAATTTGAAATAGCTTTTATTGATGAAGTATGAATTGAAAGGTCGAAGGGTTGAATTGACAGGGTTGTACGCATTATTTAAAGAATCATCATCGTACCTAAAAACAGTTGCCAGGTTATCTTGTACAGA